>NW_003299094.1:682746-732193 GCF_000151645.1 Tuber melanosporum | reverse complement strand
CTAATCGTCTCACCGGCATGCAGACCTTAATGGTGTTGTGCCCATCGTTTCTTGCTTTCCATTGTTGTATGCGAATTCGGCCATTGATAACAGCTTGTACCAATCATCTTGTTGATAATTGACGTAAGCCCTTAAATATTGTTCGAGTATCACATTTACCCGTTCCGTTTGTCCATCCATTTGTGGGTGGAACGCTGTGCTCATTCTGTTTTGTATTCCCATTTCTCCGGTTACCTTTTTCCATAGTCCCGATGTGAATAGTGTTCCTTGATCGGTGATGATATTCTTGGGTAGGCCATGAAGTCGGAAGACCTCTCTGAAGAAGGTTTGTATAAAATCCCTCGTGTTGATATCTTTTCTAACCAGAATGAAATGACTCATTTTGGTCAGACGATCTACCACGACCAGGATGCTGTCGCAATTTTCCGATGCTGGTAGGTCCGTGATGAAGTCCATAGTAATTGTTTCCCATGGTTGTTCGGGAACTTCGTTTGATTTTAGTAATCCATATGGTGCGTGTTTAGCCGTTTTCGTCCTTTGGCATATGTCGCAGTTTTTGACATATCGTTTGATATCTTCGCGCATTCCTGGCCAATAGAATGACCTCATAATGAATTCTGTAGTTTTAGCCGTTCCTCCGTGTCCTGCCGTTCGGATATCGTGATGTTGTCGTATGATGTTTGTCCTTATCTCTTCTTCTTCCACGATCCATTGTTTTCCGTCATACCACATATTTCCATCCTTCCATTGGCATAAACCCAGAGCAATTCCTTTCATCTCCTTTTTTCCTTCCTTTAATGCTTCTCTTATTGCCTGAATTGTTTTGTCTTTCTCGTTTGCGTTCTCAATTCCCCTTTCCTTCTTTGTTATGAATTGGATAACCTCCATGGCCTCGAAGTAGGTTTTTGGTAGTAGCGTTCATGTTTTTTGTTTGATTCTCTCGTCTTCTTTCGTTTGTGGTTTGTCGCTTGCAATCCTTGTGAGAGCATCTGGCTTTCCACTCTCTTTGCCTGGTCAGTATTCGATTTTGAAGTTATATTTGCTGAGATGTTCCATCCATCTTATCTGTTGGTCGTTTAGTTCTTTTGTGGTCATGAATGGGACCAAGTTCTTATAGTCGGTTAGAACTCGGACTGGATAGTCATTGTTTGAAACGTATCTCCTCTATTCTTTTAATGCTTGAACTATCGCTAATAGTTCTTTATTTGCTACGTTATAGTTGCATTCTGCGGGTGACATTGTTTTGGATCGGTAAGACACTGGCCTCCATTTTCCATCATCGTATTGTTGTGATAGTATGCCTGAGCATACATATTTTGAGGCGTTTGTTTCGATCATTGTCCTTTGGTTTGGGTTGAAATGGACCAATATAGGTGCCGATATTAGATGCGTTCGTATTGTATCATATGCTTTTTGTTCCGTTTCTCCCTATTCCCATTTCTTGTCTTTTTTCTTTAGGTTATAGAGTGGTTTTGCAAGCCTGCTAAATCCCTCTATGAACCTTCGATAAAAGTTGCAGAATCCCATAAAGCATTAAACATCTGTTTTGTTGTTTGGTTTTGCCCAATCTCATATGGCTGCTGTTTTGACAGGGTCGACCTTGACCCCACTGCGATTGATAATAAATCCAAGGTATTCCGTTTCTTCTTTATGGAATTTTCATTTTGTTGGTTTGATCTTCATTCCTGATCCTTGTATTGCGGCCATGATATTGCTAATGTCCTTTTGGTGTTGTCGTATATTTTCCGAGTATATGAGTACATCGTCCAAGTATACGATACAGCATATGTCGAGGTACTTATTGAGTACTCTGTTGATCCATCTCTGGAACGAAGCCGGTGTATTGGTTAGCCCGAAGGGCATAATCAAGTATTCGAACATTCCATATCTTGAGGCCAATGTAGTCTTCCATTCGTCTCCTGCCTTGATGCGTATGTTGTGGTATGCATCCTTGATGTCAAGTTTGGTGAAGTACTTTACTGACCATAGTCTATCCAGTGCTTCTCCAATCAAGGGTAGTGGATATTGATCCTTCTTGGTAACCGAATTGAGGGCTCTGTAGTCCACGCAGAGTCTCATCTTTCCGTCTTTCTTCTTGACGAATAGTATTGGCGATCCCCCTGATGCGAAAGAGTCCCTGATCCATCCTCGCTTTAAGTTTTGCTCGATGTACTTCCTAAGTTCTTCGAGTTCTGCTTCTCTTAGTAGGTATAATTTTTTGTAGGGAATTTCCTTTGTTTTTCCTGTTTTTTTATCTTTGTCTAGCTGAATTTCGTGATTGATTCCTGGTCTTTGAGGTGGTAGCCCTGTAGCTTCCTCTTCTTGGAATAGGTTTGTGAATTGATGGTATTCTTTTGGAACCAATTCTTTCCATTCCTTTTTGCTTTGGTATTCCTTATCCTGGATTGCTAGCTCTATGCTGATGTTGATTTTTGCTAGGACTGCTTTTTCGTCGTTGTATGTCCATTTGAGAATTCCTGTTATATCTCCTCTTCGATAGTATCTCCCAAAGGCTTGTGCTGTGATCTCTTTGATCTCGATTCTTGTTGTTGTATCGGGCTGGTTTTGGTCCATGCTTCCAAATCCCTTTTCTCCTCTTGTGGTTCCTTCCAGTTGATCTACTTCGTGTAGATCCTCATTGTTGATTTTTTCGATTATCAACTGTGCGATACGATCGCCTTTTTGGACTTGGTAGTCCTCTTGAGCCAGATAGGCCAGGACCACTTTGATTTCACCTGTATAGTCGACATCGATCACCCCTGCCATGGTCATGAGTCGATGTTTGACTGCTAGACCACTGCGGGGTGCTATCCGTCTATAGGTGCCTTCTGGTAGTCCGATAGCTATTCCTGTCTTTATTATTACTTGTCCATTGGCAGGTATCTTGATCTCTTCATTGGCATACAGGTCATGTCCTGCTGCCCCTTTGGAATTCTTGGTAGGCACTCTTGCCTCTTGGTCCAGTCTTCGTATCTGGACTCTCTTATCTTGCCGCATCTCGTTAAACTTTGCATGCAAAGTTTCTTCTTCCACTTCTCGTATCGGTGTCGAGTAAACCACAGGTGAACTATTGAGACATCGTGTTGCACATAGTTCGTTGGTAAAGGTCATTTTATTCTCGTTCCAATCGATCGTTCGATTGTGCTTTCTTAACCATGGCATCCCTTGGACTGTCTTATAGTTTTTAAGATTTGCCACCTGGAAGGTTGCCATTTCCCTATGGCTGTCAATGTCCATAGGTACTGTCGTCGTATGGGTTCTGGGACCCATAGTGCTTGGCTTTCCATCCACTATGTAGACTTGTCTTGCTTTATTTGCTTGTTTGGTGTGGAGGCTGTATTTGTCGCAGATTTCTTTGTCGATGAAGTCTTCGGTAGCTTCAGAGTCGAGCATTGCATATATTGTTGTTTCTTTGTTTTCTTTGTTGTATATCTTTGTTTTGATCATCACATGACCTCCATCTCCCTCTCCTCTTTGCATGTGTAGTACTGTGTAGTAGTTCGCTATCTTGATGGGTTTTCCAGGTCCACATCTTGGGTCTCCCAAACCACCGTTTACTGGGGACCCTTGTCATTTTCCGCCGGTGAATCTTCTGCAATCATTTCGCGAATGTTGCTTCTTTTTTGACTTTGGAAACGATTATTTCCAGCAGCTCTGGTCCCTTGGTATCTGTTGTCAGGTCGGCTTCTGCACTCTCGTATCCGATGTTCTACTTTTCCGCATCTCAGGCAGAGTTTCCCGTTCATTCTTCTGGCGTATTCTTCCTTAGACAGGTTCAGAGCAGGTCCTGCTCTTGATTTGTCTAATTCCATTGGCTCGCCTGGTGGTAATGCTCGACTTTCTCCCCGAGCTGCTTGTGGTTTGAAGGTCCCATCCACATTCCTGGATGATTGGACCACCCTATGTGCGATAGTGTTTTCCGAGTTGCTTCGAACCATGTTTAGTTTGCTTTCCTTATCTCTCGCCCATCTTGCAAATCGTTCTGCTGTAGTATACCGCAAGTCTGAGATTCCCCATGCATCTTGGAGTCTCTCGCTGCAGTTTCTCAGCAGAATGATATAAAGAGTAGCATTATCAAATTCAGCCTCGTATTCCAATAGCCTGCATTCGTTCCAGTATGCCGAGAATGTTTGATTTCGTTGTTGGAGTTTTTCCAGCTTTCGTCTTGCGGTTTCTTTGGCATTTGGATTTCCGAATTGCTCGAAGAGTGTTGCCTTGAACTCCTCGTATGTGACCCATTCTCTCGGCTTCCTTCCATCTTGGAAGGGCATGATCCATTGTCCCGCGAGTCCTCTGAGTAGAGATTCCACATATGGAATCTTAATTTCATCATGGTGATCTCCATATCCCTTAATGGCAAAATATCCCTCGCATTGCGTTAAGAATATTCGTAGCTTATCTTCAGCTCCTTCGTATGTGTCAGGCTCCTTTGCTTTTGGTCATTGGAGGTTGCCTTGTCCTGTGTTTCTTATTGCTGCGAGAAATGCCTGAAACTGATTTTCAGTCATCCCAAGTATGCTAGTTCCTGGTGCCGGAACGGCTGGGGCTGGTGGCCCAGGTACTGCAGATCCCGATATTCTCTCAGGTCGTGGAGTTCCAGCAGGAGAGCTATCGACTGGTGATCCTTTCTCTGGGGTTACTGGGCTTGCTGCTCTCGAGGGTTCTGCTGAGACGTGATCTAGGGCGTCACTGAATCCTCCTAGACTAAGATTTTGATCATCAATGTCAATATCTCCTTCCCTGTCTGGGTTGAAGGATGCCGTCTTGTATCGTTTGGCGTCGCACTAGGTAACGCTTTGTAATGTAATGATCCCTCTCTAGATAGTTAGTTCTTAGCGACGGGAAACGATACTTCTCGTTTATGTCCCCTTTTTCTTTCTCTTCCGATAGCTCTAGGCCTCTGCCTACGTTACCAATAGTACAAGACCTTTGTCTTCTATCGGGAACGTCTATCGTAAGCTTTCTCTAACTTGTTTTCGTGAAGAACCCTCCTCATCGTAACAATAACGTTGCAGTAAAGATAAAGATTGTAAAGGTGTTTTATATTCGTTAAAGTAATAAGTAGGAAAAATACTTAGAACAAAGCGTGAAGAACCTATCCTCCTCGGCCGCATCGGCCTCCTTATATAGTGTTCTTCCGCCTATAGTCATGTGACCTAAAGTGGTCACTATGTTCAAACCTCCTATAGACCTCATAGCGAGGTCATGTGCGAAAAACTCATAAACTAATCATATCGCAATAAACCAATCATATGACTCGACCGAGTCATATGTGCGAAACATAAATCATATGCGTAAGGCTTACCTGCAAGGCATACTCGCAAGGTACACTCGCAAGGCACACTCGCCCTGTGCACGTCCTATGACTCATATTTGAGCCATGTGCGAAAGCATCACAAATCCCACACATAACAAATCATATGACCCGAATGAGTCATATGTGTGAAACAATAACGTACCTGTGACTCATAACTATGTGTCACGTGAAAACCCTTTCCTCGCTAAGCCACGTTCGTGACATTGCTCCAATGCTCATCTAAAACGGCTTCTCATCCAAGTTCCAAATATACTATAACTTGTAATCACTGATGAGGTTGTACTTTTCTCTGGCTTGACGATACTATAGATATGATTACCAAGTTAGTATAATTATTTTATTTAAATATTTGTCAAATACAGAGGGACTAGTATGTTCAATCACTAAATGCCTGCCCCTTCTGCCCTTTGATTTCATTGTCATACCTTCCAGTAAAAGTCATCCATTAAATGCCAATCCTCTGCGTTGTATCGTAATTTGTCTTTATTTTGAGTAAAGACAAATTTCACTTCATCTGCATGCTGTGATTGAAAGCAGTAAAACCAATCCTTTCCGAGAGGAACCACATACTCCATAGACAAACCCGAACCTTCTGCAAGGATGACAGTCTGTACTTGGTCAGCCAGAATATTCCATTCCTTAAGAATATGTAACCAGGCTACAAGTGCCGTCTCCTTGCCTTCACGCAGCTTCTGCATTGTCTTGTGTTGTTGGGACCGAGTCTGCGTATTGGGCTTTTTAATATGTCATTGAAGCGTCCTCTCATTCACATCATAGAGTCTAGCAATATTAGCAGCAGTTGGAGCTGGAATATGGATGTTTTTGGCTAATTTTTCTTCTTCACTTCTCTTCTTCTTTGCATGCCATGAGGCAAGTGCAAAATTCAACCGTTCTTGGTCATTGTATTTGCGGTTAGGATCCAAACCGGGACTTTCTGATCGTTGGAAATCCCAATTGGAAAAAGAGGACGACTCGGATGAGGATGATGATGCTGACAAAGTAGATATTGATGAAAACTGAGAAATCGACATTGTTTGAATTTTTTTCATAGGGTTTGTACTGCTTAAGGGATTTGAATCATGCATATTGAAAGCTCTTTTGCCATGCCCTTATACTTAATGATACAGATTTGGTGTTTTATGAATTAACTCACTATGACGTTTAGATCAGTACCCAACATACACTCCTGGCGTACCCAGGCTCCCGACATACCTGCCGAAACGACATACCCCCCGTTGCGACTCTACTGAGGGAAGATGCTGTACGAGTACTGTGCCGGCGGCAGGGTAAGGAAGGGGGAAGGGGAGGGGATCTTCTTGATACCGGTATATCGGTTCGGTGGTACCAGGATAATAAATACTCGAGTATCATATATTGAATATCGGTACGCTTTCGGCCGTTTACCGCATTGTGCTTTTCACACTCTCCCCGGGCGAGCGAGCTGAGTCGGAAGGGTTGTGGTGGTGATGGTGGTGGTGATAGACACTGGGTTCCGTTTAAAATCCGAACATGGCTGCAGCTGCGCCCCGGGCTGAGGCAAGCGAGGAAACAAGCGATTGATTGATTGATCGATTTTGATGACCTTGCTCACACCTGTGCTTTACTCACCCCCTACTCGAGCACAGGTAGAGCAGGGTATGATACAGTGCCCGCACAAGTTTTTAAAGTTATCGCTTCACGTCTAGTTTGAGTTCGGACTGGGCACGATAACATTTTTCTCCTCATCTTTCTCATCTTCCTTTTTATCGGTCCCATTGATGATCAACCTCATCCATCCATCCATCCATCCATCCATCCATCCATCCATCCATCCATCCCTTCCATCCGTTATCTATTCATCAATCATCTGCGAGGGTGGCGCCACAGCATCTCACTCTTGTACGATATCTCCAACTCGGACCACGCCATACCAGACCAGACGGGAGCGAGAGCGAAAAAGGAAATTAAAATAATAATAATAATAATTAAGAATAATTAAAAAAATAATTAAAATTACACTCCCCGATTGATTGATGACGTTGATCCACTTCCTCGTCTCCCACTCGACGGTAACGAATCACGGCGAGCCTATCCTGTTTTTTAATCGAGTATGAAAGGGAGAAGAAGAAGCTGGTTCACATGAGGCCAGCACTGGAGTACTGTACCGCACCGGTACGTTAAGCAGCCTTGCCTGGACCATAACTCGAGCAGTTGCCGTGCATTCCCATGCGACTTGTCGGACCAATTATGACATGAGGAGGGCGTGTTTGAGCATTGTAGACTATCGTTCTGCAGGCAATACTCGTAGTGCTCGTTCGGTTGCGGGCGGGGGGGGTGTGTGTGTGCGCGCGTGTGTGGCACCTTTTGTGGTAAGGTGCATGGGTTAGAGGTAGAGAGGATCACGGGTGGATGATGGGACGAAGAATAACGTGTTGTGTTTTGCCTGACGAAATCCTAGGTTTGGAAAGTGCCGGTAAATGTCTACGATAGTCTAGGTGTAACGGTCCCTTGGTTAGGGATTAACCGGTATTTTAGGTAAAAGAATGTCTGGGAATGTTTGAATGAAAGATGCGACCCGCGAATTGCAAGGCTCCCGCGCGCCCAAAGTGGAAGCATTTGAAACGGTCGCGAACAACAAGACAGTTCACCACGGTATAGTCACAGTACAGTACGGTACTCGCACGAAGGGAAAACGATAAAGAGTCGCCACCGCTTATCCTCTCTCCTTCCCGGGTATGATATCGCACAGTAAAGTACGAGTACAACTAAGTGCTGTACTGTACTGTACCCTACTCTAACTGTAGAACTTGTCATTCCGGGTATGATATGATAAAAAGCCATTAGAAATGAGTTAATCTCATCCCTTGCATGCCGGATTTCAATAATGAAAAAGCGAAACCACGGTTACGATAACCGGCCGGATCCTGACTGTCACATCACCTGACATCACCTGACATCACCTTCCTCCTCTCCTCTCCTCTCCTCTCCTCTCCTCTCCGCAAGGGCAACGAACCTGAAAAATATCCCACAGGCTAAATTAGATAATAGTTATTTGTAACTGTAAGTTTCTTTTCACGAACCCGCCAATCAAAACATGATTATTATTATTTTTCTCTCTTTTCTTTTCTTCTCCGCTATTGCGAGATCGTGATGATTGTACCGTACTGTAATTGTTGGGTGATTGGACTTTGGTTCTTTTCCTTCTTTTCCGCTCGCTAATACTGACTGGTACAGTACAGTACGACCTTGCTTATGATAGAAGGGCCTGGCTGGCTGGCCGGTACTTGCACGTGCGGGAAAGGGTGGGTTCCGGTTAGACTAGTTTGCTCTGGGAATTCGAGGGGGGGGAATGGTATTCGAGTGAGGGTGTGTGATTGCCTTATTGATTTGTCAAGCATGGTTTTGTTAGTGGGGGTATGTGTTGTGTGAATGTATAAGTTACGTTACTTGTATGGTAGTTGTACAGTACCATGCTATACTGGAATTCTTTTGCTGGGGGTGGGGTTCGTGTGTATGCTTGTGAGCGATGTTTGATTGTGAAAATATTCCCACGAGATTTATGATACGTCAAGGTTTGACGAGGTGGACAAGGGGTGTTTTTTATTTTTTTATTTGGAAGAGTTTGTTGCGGCGATGCGCGCAGGTATCATACATAGGGGGGGGGGGGAAAATTCCCCGCTGCCGTGGTATCCATCTTCTCTCGGGTAGTTACTGGAAAGAAGGCTGCGTGTATATATACATGCACAGGGCTGAAGACAAGATGTCGCTAGCAAACAGCAAAACGTGTCGCGGGGTCCATTGAATTAGCGGACTGTATCATGGTCCAGTTCAATTCTCCTTATATAATAATTATGATGATGCTTGCAGTAGCAGAGGTATCAGGCCGACCATGAGCGAGTGGGGGGGGGGGGGACTCGCCAGGGGAGAAAAGTTACGGTGGTTTCCCCCTATCCTCCGCCAATCACACATACAAGCGGACAGTTATTGACAGGTTGTTTGTTAGTCCGTCCGTGGCTGATGCTGATTAGGGGTTGTTTAACTTACGCTGGGATATGGTATCATACTTGCCTTGGCCGCTGTAATCTATGGGGTCCGCTTTGTGAACGGAATAACATGGGTCGGACACGTCGCTATATGATACCATAAAAACCTGTCGGGTTGAGTATAGAAAGATACCCTCACTCCTTCTCTCCTGTCTGACCCCTTCCTCGCAGGCCCGGAAAATACGCTTCCCCCCATTGGAGTAATTCATTGAGGTGTAATCATGCATTGTCACTCGGTGTTAGAGTGATTGACTATGTGAATTCCATGAAGCTTACTTTCTGGCACGATGGATTGGCCTAATTGCCGCCGAGACGTTTAATGAGTATTATTGGTAGTGTCCTGGATGGGCCCTTTTCCAAGTTGGGAATGCAAACACTTGATGCAAGGCATTGCAGTGGGGTAGTGGAAAGGTAATCAATTTGTACTGCCTCTTGCGGACCATCATGTCCTCCCAGAGGTGTACACATAAAGCAGAGGTGTTTAGAGGGTACATGGGGAAGGTGGAACCCCCCCCCCCATGCCTAGTATTCGGAACCGCCGCTTGCTCGGAAGGGATGACGGTGTTTGATCTCTTCATTCCTAATTTTTCTTTCAAAAAATCCCCCCCCCCCCCCCTTTTTTTTTTTCAACTCTCTCTCATCCTTTCCGCTTTTTCCTTACTATGAAAACATGGGCTCCGGATACCATGGGACGCCGTGGTAGGGGGGGGGAATATTAGGCTAGATGGAAAGGGGGAGAGGGGAGATCAGTTAGGTGATTCCATCCCACTATGCTCATTGCTCGGAGGGCAGCGAGCTCTAACCCGAATGAATCCCAATGGCGCCCCTCATCTACTCCTGTTCTACCCGGAAGAAGGTATGGTTCCGGAAGGCTATACTCTATACCAGTTTTCCCACAAAAAGTGTGACAATTTTTCCTATGACGGCAACTGTAACACTGGGAAAAATTGTTGACCTACTACTTCACTTAAACAACCCTAACTTTAAAAAGTTGGTTATATATAGGTGCATCAAGGGAACAATGTGAACCTTGTGGCACAGTCAAATGCAACAATGGCTGTGCCACTACAGTGCCAAGACCGGTAGTGATCGATTGTGATGTAGTGTAAATAATAATAGGTATATGGATAGTAAGAAAGAAAGTAAATCAATTATATACAATTGTTTGAGAATTTGACACTCTGCGATGGCTCCTATATATTTTTGTAACTATTTCTTTAAAGTCAGTAGTATCATATGCATATCCCGCTCTGTAAGCTCTCATCATTCGCTCTGTTCGTGCCTAGTACTTCTAAATTAATGTTGGTTTTACAAAATTTAAACATTCCGGAACTATTTTCCTTAATGCATGAATGTTATACCCACATCTCCTCCATGCATACCATTTTGCTGCCCCCCAATAGTACTCAATAAAGTTGAGCTCACAATTAAATTTTGGAAAGAAGTAAACCAAATGACCCTTTTCTTCTACCTACTCTTCTAGCCTGCTTTTTTGAGCCTTAAAGTCTGGCTCTTGAGCTATTAGTGCCCTAGCACAGCATGTACCTCCATTAAGGCACAGCTTGTTTTTCTTTCCATCTGGCTTTTGGCATTGAACTCGCAATTTTGGCCTCCATAATCTATGCTCTTGGAGTACAATTTGTAGTCCTTTAGGTGTACCATCAGCCATTATCATAGGCTGAATATTTCCAGTCAGAGAATTTATTCCCGGTCGAAGGCATGCTTGCCCACCTCTAGGATGTAGATTCATCATACATGCTCTGAGTGCATCATGTGAATATGATGAATGACTAGTGGCATTATTGAAAAGGAAAAGAGCTTGACACCCAGGAAAAGCAGATTCAAAAACTGGAATGGCCAACTTCATAACTTGTTCAATAAGCTGATCCCCATCCCACCAAATATTCACTCCATACTCAATAGAACAAGTAGTTAGCTGTGGGTCTAGGTGTTTTGGTCCCTCTTCTAGCATTCTATATTCAGTAACTGTTAGGTTATCAACACCCTCAGGAACACGAAGTCGTCCTCCAGGTGTCAGAAAATCAGATACCATGATTTCTTTACCGCGAGTTTTCTTTTCCAGAGAGATGTTATCCTCTTTAATCCAAATCTTAGATCTTCCATCATTTGCATTGAATGTTGTTTCATTATGCACAATAATGACTATCGGCTTGACACCAGTAGGTAGATTTGAGGGATATATAATACGAATCTCCTCATTACCATCTAAACTAATCAATTCTCAACGTACCATACGCTCTTGTAGAGCTTGTAAAGCAGGTAAGAATTGCTCTTGTCTATATTGGACAACATCAGCCCTTTCATAGCTATCCTTATAAACTCCTTTACGAACATCACGAAACTTGTAGCCCATTTCATGTAGCCATTGGACTGCTGTCTGACAACTAAGTGTATCTTGAACTTCCCTTCTTGACTCTGCCAGTAGCGCCAATTGGGCTTTCGCCTCAGAGGAATATGGCTAAGGGGGTTTCTTTAATCCTGGCTGCTCTTCAAAAGGTAGAATTCCAGTTTGCCAATAGGCTGAAATAGCATAAGCAACACTCTGGCCAGTGATTGCTTCACCAGCTCCAGCCAAATATTCTCTGAGAGCAAGTTTTATACCCTCATCATTGATCAAACGGTGTAGCATTGGTGACTTGTCTTGGTAGGTAGAAGAAATATGACAACTTTTGATCCAGCTTCACTCATTTTGAATAATTCGATTTCAGACTCAGTTCTCATGGCTGTTGGCTGTAGCAGTAAAAGAAGCTGCACCTTTACATGTTCTCTTCCAGAATGTCTTTTGCAGTCCATATCTCTGAAAGCGGAGAAACTCCAATACTTGTAAATAATGTTCAAGGTCTTGCCCAATTGGTGCTCTGCATTTAGACCGCAACAGCCTTCACATATCATGAATTTCTAAGCAATTCTCAGTTAGGAATTACTAACTATTAAGTTTCCAAGATATGCCACTTACCATTTGTTAGGATTTTATACTAAAAGCGTGTTGCTTGATACTTTGATAAAACAGGCCAGGTTCCCATCGCTTCAGCCAAATCCAGACACTCTCTTCTTTTATTAAGCTCATCTTGATCATTCTCTACTTCCTCATTTACCTCTTCTCTCTCATCAACCACTTGCTGTCATCTTCTACCTCATCCTGCTCTTCTTCATGGCTAGATGCCTCTCTTCCAACCTGCTCATCCTCTAATTCCTTGCCCAAAACTGACTCTAAGTTCTCTGATATCCCTTCTCTTTGCTTTTACTCCTTCTTCCTTCGTCTCCATATTGTTTGTCAATATGGGACCTTTCCTCCTCTCCCTGCTCTCATCTGGAACTCCTTCACTCCTATTAATTGCAGTTATGAGATAGTTAACCTCCATCAATACTCTGACCTTTATAGATATATTGACTAGAAACTTACCATTCTGCTCTTCTACCTCTTCATAATTGATATCTCCCTGCACAGAACTATGGACTGCTTCTACTTGTTCTCGATTAACTGTACTTCGATGCCGACCTCCAAGTCTGCCAGCAGCATGACCTTGTTGAATACCCTTTTTGACTCTAGTCATCTTGCATTTGTTGATCTCAGTTGGTAATATCTTAGTTATCACTTGCTTGCATATCACATATTAGTATAGCTATATGATTTTTCATTATTCAAACTTTCACTATTTACTATGGTAGTAACCAGATTTATATTGCATTTCAATGCCAAGACTACTAATTTTACACCAAATTTCCAACCTTTCAAACAAGTATACTATTCATTCAGCTTATGTTTACAAATTAAAAAAACTGTACTTTTGTTCGATTTAGTACCTTCTATATCTGCGTAGTTTTTTCAAGTTATTTAGACCAGTATTGGGTTAGTTATACTTGTTTAAAGATACCCCTAAATGAGGTTCACACTTATCCGTTGATACACCTATATTAATATTACAACATTGTTGATGATAATCTTTCTATTATATTATATTTTTTACCCTTCCTTTAATATTCTATAACTCTCTCACACTTTCATTACAAGTTGAACTTTATAGAATATTTTTGGAGCCACATAAAACTATAGACAAGAGCATATTGTGAATGTACATTTGTATCCTTGGTTAAGATTGTACTACTTACATTAGAGCAAATTTCCAACAAATTAGTTTGGAAATACAATTTGTGAACACTGTAGCTGATGGGTGCATACAGACTTGCAATTGTCTATGGCTCAGATGACTTTAGAGACATATTTTTACAAACTAGATTGTGACAAGGTGGATAGGCAAGGAGGAATAAGGCTTTCACATAACTTGCGCTTACTAGTTATAGGTGTTTATTATTTTGTGATGACTCACAGTTGTGAGTTATATGATGTTATGACTTTTATGCATGACTTATACCTATAAGTCAAGAGTCTCAAGTATGTGATGCACTTAGCGCACATGACTGATTATAATTAGTTTTAGTATATTGTGCAGCTGACTCATACAGGTCAGTGAAGAGGGTCTCATATAACTCACAGTTGTAAGTCATAGGATATGGTTTCTCTTCAACAGCCTCTCCCACCCTTACCTGGCTTGTCCTCCTGTTTGCTTAATGGGAGAGTTATCTGGGCCCCACCCAGTAGTCCTGTCTCACTTGGAGGGCTCACTTAGCTTTGGCATAGTTGGTTTTTTCTCTTCATTTCCAGTCAGCACTGGAAGTGGTAGATGTCTTTCTCTCCACTTACACAATCTCCATTGGGGAACGCCTCGGTTAGTAACTTTAGAGTTTGTCTTATGTTGAGATTTAACCATACCCTCCTAGTTGCTTGGTTCAAGCTGTGATCACCTTCCTCCCCTCGCCTTTCTAAATTCCTACTGCTGGTAGGACCTCCTCTACTAAGTGATGGTATCTCTTACAAAACAAGGGACTATATGAGAGACATAGTAAAACAGCAATGATTTGATTTCTATGGTTGAATCTGCTCTGGAGCCTTTGGCTCTCCTTTCACCTTCCACTTTGATTGTGTCAGCTCGCACCCTACTGTCTCCTCTGCTTTTAGCTAGTACCCTACTACCTCCTTCTTCTGCCACCTGGTGTTCTAGACTCTAGCCTGCTGCCTGCCTGCAGTTGATCTTTAACTAGTATCCTACTGCTGAGTGGCATCCCCTCTGCCTACATCCACTCCTAGAGTCTGGTACCGAGATCCCTGTTTCTCGATTGGCAAGTTATGGTATTGTACTACATCCATGGCATAGCTGGTTAGGGTTGTATAGCCTTAGGGCTCATCGCCGGCCATCCACTTTGGGGATAGTTCATTATAAATAGCAACTTAACTGTTCAGTAGTCAGTAGTTACTTTCTTTTGTGGCCTTTTGAGTCCAGTAGTTTACAGGTAGAATTCTTCCTTATGCTTTCCTGCTTAGCTTATTTGGTTTTCTTTCTGTTGGCTGGATGTAGTTGGTGGGATGGGGGTCTTTCAGACAAGGAATCTTCTTGGGCACATAGTTGGCTTCTAGAAGTGACTTCATCATGTTCAAGTCGTGAGGTCTATGGACTTAGCACCTGAGTTGATTGCCTTTGGAGTATGTGCGGTTAGGCCCATACTGGAAGGTCTGGAGGGTCTGAATTTTCTCTTGGTCCAGGGTGGAGGGGTTTTCTTAACACTATAACTAGCGCTGTATGTGATGTTCTTATACCTTAAACAAGGAATTAAATAATGATAAAAAAAAAAGAAGAAAAAAAAAAGACCTCTGGTATAGACTTCTCATGCAAGCATTTAAGTTCTTTCCTATATTACAAATTGAATCTGTAACGTGTTCACAAGGTGCTAATCACATTATCGGTAATAGATATGATAGTTGGCAGGTGGCCTGCTCTTCCAAAGAGGAGGTGAGAGCTGAGAACTAAAGGAGGCTTCGAGGGTGTAGTGAGGAACAAAGAAGTAACAGTTCAACCAAGTATATTGAAATACTATCTGTCAAAGTCTGCCTTTTCTATCGTGGAATCAGGCGGTCTTTAAATACATAAATCTGTTCATGTCTAGCATGAATGAAACTAATCAAAGGTATCAATCGATACACTTTGGTAAAACTAATTAAGTATCAAAGTGATACTTAAAACAAAGTATAAAACAAAACCAATAACTGAGTACACGTACCGGTTACGTTCCCCAAAACAAAACAACTGTTTAAACAAATAAAACCTAATAATCATCAAAAGCGGAGTCTGAGAAACTAAAGGCTTCAGTTTCCACTACTAGTTCTTCATCATAAGTGCCACACCAGAGACAAGAGGAAATTCTAAGAAAACATCAGGACTCAAGGAAATGCAGATCACAGTAGTTATGAATACTAGATTCATGCTGTGCATCTACTCAAGCGTTATCGCAATCAGGACAGTAGTCTATCTAGAGGATGGCGAAGTAGTCTTCAAGTTGGATAACATCGCGGTTTAACAACAGTCCAACAATCTGTTGTCACAGCCTCACATTGAGTTCCACATTGTTTGACATCGTTATGGTATTCGGATGGTAGATAGTGCTCAGATGAGGTTGTCAAGAGCTTGTTCCATAGCTTGATTTTCCTCATTGCTGCTTTCGAATTCTGACTCAAAATATGGTATCCAAAACCTATCCTTAGCGTTGAGTTCCATCTGCCATCGCTTAGTCTCAGGCATCGTTGGTGTCTAGCACATTGTGATGTAATTGATCGTTGGAGGGAGGGATTCATTTGACATGTTGTCTTTCCAATATTCGTTCACCATATCCATAGCGTGCCCTTGTCCTTCTAGTGGTTTCCAGCTATTTTCACTCGTTGGGTATCCTTTCCATTTGACTAGGAACTGATCATTTCCATGCCAAAGATGGTGGTCTTAGATTTCCTCAACTTCCCATTCATTCTTTTTATCAATGACGATAGGTGCGGGTTGAGAGTGGATTCTTACAGGGAACTTGGAGTCGTCATTTGAGTGGAATCGCTTGACAGCTGAGTCGTGGAAGACTGCAGTATTGTGGCGGTACATGTGTCCATCCATCTGGACTGTGTAGTTTTCTGTATGCTCGTCAAAGGATAAGACCTTGAAAGATCCCCGCCATTGGGGTTGTAATTTCTTGCTGCGTCCAACATTGGTAATGAACATGTTTCCATGTACCATGAGCATATCACCTGGTGGAATAGGGACATGTTTACATTGTCGCTTCTGAGCAGTAGTGGTGCTTCAGAATTGGGCAGCTTTAACAGCTTAGAAGACATCATTCCGAATTGCTTGATAGCGGTTTGAGTGGTCATCAGAGGTGGGAACTGAGGAATTCTTGAATAGAGCTGTAGGTAGGAGAGGGTCTTGGTGGCTGAAGATTGCCTTGTATGGAAACATTCCCAGTGTGTCTAAATATCTGGTGTTAATATATGCGGCGAGATCAATGAGGGCTGGCACCCAATTAGTCTGTCCTTCATTGATCATGTTCCTAATTCCGGTCTTGACTTTGCAGAGCTTTTGTTCTGCTTGGCTATTAGTCTCGTAATGTCCAGGAGTAGCCATATGATGGTTGATTCTGAGTGAGGTTAAGATTTGCTTCCAGAATCTGGCGGTGAAATGGGGATTAGCATCACTGACAATAGATAATGGGTATCTGTGAGGGGTAAATAGGGATCTCTGGAGGTTATTCCAGGTGTCTTTAGAGGAATTGGTGACCTTCATTGGTATGAGCCATGTGTACCAAGAAAACCGATCCACAGCTACTAAGATAGTGTCATATCTGCCGGACTTGTTGAATGAACCTGCGAAATCAATGACATAGGATTCGAATATTTCGCAAGGCAACTGAAGGGTCTGTGCCTTCACTTTAGGGAGTTGTATTCGTTCCTTATTCACTTGGCAGAGTTCACATTGTTTGATGAAATCGAGGAAGTCCTTTCGCATTTCAGGCCGGTAAACATATTCAGAGGCCTATTGGAGGTTGCGGGCTGCACAATGGTGTCCTTTATTGTGGATTTCGGTAATGACATATTCCCTAATAGTTATTCCATTGAACATATGGCCTTTTGGGATGTATAGGCAATGTTCACCATACCGGGCGCTGGTATAGACTAATCCATTGGATATGTTGTAGGGAGTAAGGTCTCCATGTCTAGAACTATCCATAGCTTTGAAGTAGATAGGGTCATGGCGATATCCAGCAATTATCTGGCTTCGGAAAGAGGAGGTTAATGCTTCTGTAGTTGATCTAACATCTTGTTCATCCTCAATGAGAGATCCTCTTGTCGGCTCGATAGTGGCTTCCTCTTCTTCAAAGATTTCATAGAGTTGTCGGCAATGCTCAGAAATAGTGGGAGGCATGACAGAAAAAATGGTTTCATTGTTGTAAACTCGTAAGGGTCCATCGTATAGTGGTCGTGAATCGATTAGGGAGTGAGAGGATGTTGGTACTGGCTGCGGAGGATGTAGGTAAGATATTGCATCCACGTAGGCTGCTGCTTGTTCAAGTTCTTCAAGACCTTGGTATCGTCTTAGGGCAGGATGAAGAGTAGGGGGAGGTTGGATAGATCCATCATTAACTTCATCCATCACCTCTTCTGCTTCTTCTGCATTGTTGAAACTGGTATTTTTAGAATCATCAGGAGACATATAGTATAGTCGCTGGTATCTGTTGCCGAATTTAATTTCAGTCTGGTGAAAGGGGCAGGTGTCGAGGTGACAGTGGGACCAGTGGAGTCTGCTTTATTCAAGCTCGTGAGGAGGTGTGCTGCGGAGGGTGCAATCATCTTTCCACTTGTCATCAATATCTTTTCCTCGTTTTGTTCTGGCAGCTCTGTACTTAGTGTAAGAGAAAGTATTGGAGGAAGAGGTAGTACTGGTGGTAGCCATTGATGGTTCTTGTTCATAGGAGGTGTCGTCCAGACTATCTTCACTTTGTCTTGTGTGGTCATAAACAAGAGGAGGGTCCGTGAGCTCTTGGTTCTCATAGAGGTGGGAGAGAGCATTAGTTAAATAGTTTATTCTTCCAGGGGTATAGGTGATTTTTGCATCGTATTTGCTGATTTCTCCTATCTATCGTATTCTTCTCCTTCCAGGAACCTTTTCTGTTTTAAGGTTGGTGAGGGGTTGGTGGTCGGTAACAATGGTGAAGGTATTGCCCATCAGGATGTGGTTGAAAGTGGCAAGAGCATCTATTACAGCAAGGGTGTTAGGCGGAGACAAATTGATAGATTTCAAAGTTGTCTAGGCCAATCGAGATTCATTTCTGTAGATGGAGATTGTCTAGGAAGGCTCGGACTTTGCTTATTTCATTTATGACTACTAGGAGCGAAGTAGAATAGGTAAAGTAGGGTAGAATCGTAAAAACAATATTATATTGTTAAGGTCTCTTTTCCGTTGCTTGATCATGTCTAAAGCTTGGGAGGCACTTCGATATTTATATTCCGTGTTTGAGTGTTCGCAGACTACATCTATTTATCATACAACTAGGTAGTTCTTCAATTGTAATTCGCAACGTCGAGTTTTCTTCCAAGGTGCGAACAACTGTGGACCCTGAAAACCATCACACCCTCTTCGGTAATTACGATATTTCTTCTTAGGAAGTGTGCTGTCCCCAATAGTAATATCCTGATTAGCTGAGTCTTTAGACTTATAGCCTAATTTTTAAGTTGAACTGAGTTGGCTTCAATTGTCTTTGTAACCGGTACGGGTACTTGGTTATTGGTTTTGTTGTATGTTTTGTTTTAAGTATCGCTTTGATACTTGGTTTATTTTAAGTATCGTTTGATACTTGATTTTGTTTTATATTTTGTTTTAAGTATCGCTTTGATACTTGGTTTGTTTTAAGTATCGTTTGATACTTGGTTTTGTTTTATGTTTTGTTTTAAGTATCGCTTTGATACTTGGTTTGTTTTAAGTATCGTTTGATACTTGGTTTTGTTTTATGTTTTGTTTCAAGTGTTGCTTTGACACTTAAAGAGTTTTACCAAAGTGTATCGATTGATACCTTTGATTAGTTTCGTTCATGTTAAGACATGAACAGATTTGTGTATTTAAAGACCGCCTGCTTCTACGATAGAAAGGGCAGACTTCGACAGACAGTATTTCAATATACTTGGTTGAACGGTTACTTCTTTGTTCCTCAGTACACCCTCGAAGCCTCCTTTAGTTCTCAGCTCTTGCCTCCTCTCTGGAAGAGCAGGCTACCTACCAACTATCGTACCTTCACCGATAACGTGATTAGCACCTTGCGAACACGTTACAGTCTTCGCCATTTATAAAATGATCAGTTATATCCACGGCTATATCTGCAAAGGTGTTAGGCGGAGTCAACCCGATAGACTTCAGAGTTGTCTAGGCCGATCGAGATTCGTTTTTATAGACGGAGATTGTCTAGGAAGGCTCGGACTTCACTCGTTTTGTTTATGGCTACTAAGAGCGAAGTAAAGTAGGGTAAAGTAAAGTAAAGTAAAATCGTAAGAACAATATTATATTGTTAAGGTCTCTTCTCCATTGCTTGATGATGTCTAAAGCTTGGGAGGCACTTCGATATTTATATTCCGCATCTGAGTGTTCGTGGGCTACATCTAACTAACATACAACCATGTACCTTTTTCCAATATAACTCGCAACGTCGGGTTTTCTTCCAAGGTGAGAACACCTGGAGACCCTGAAAATCATCACACCCTCTTTGACAATTATAATATGACTTATTTGGAAGTCATGCTGTTTCCAATAGTAATTATCCGATGGTGAGAGTCTTTTTAGACAATTGGCCCAATTCTCAAGTCGAACTGTGTTGGCTCCAATCGTCTCCCTTGTCGATGAAATGATCAGTTTCGTCTGCGGGTTGCATCTGCGAAGATAGTTGTTATTACCGACTTTCTATGTCGTCTAACTTCAACTCTTCATAACTCCATACCCAACCGATAGATTTTTTCCGGAGGACTTCCTACTTACCTGTAGGAAGCCTTTCCATAGGGTTGGTAGATAATCCCTCGATCGGTAACCCTTGGTTACCGTGGGTAATAGGATTCTGGTTACTGTCACCGGTTTGGGAGTCACCCCCTCGGTTGCAGTATGTACCGGAACCTAGTTGTAACACTCCTCGAACTCCATTGGGTTCGATGATAGTATTCTCAGGAGTTCCAGACTCTTCTGATTATCGTAGGGTGGATGTGAATGTATTGGTCTTTCATTAAGATCCTTTACTATTCATCATCATCTCTTTGCGCAAAAAAAACATCCCGTTACTTGCGGCCTGTGCCAAAGATATCTCGTTCTTGAAGCCTAGTAACTTTCTGGGTAGTTGACGGATTCACTCCGTTATACTTCCCAGACCTAGCCGAAGGTCCCCTCTTATATATCCTGCGAACAGGATCTGGTCGGACGGACGGCGGCGACGTATACAGTGTTATTTTAACACCTTCGATTCTGTGGTATAATACTCACAGGACGCAACTTAGATTGATATGTATGATGACGCGCAGGCCCCGTAAGGGGGCCGGAGCGGGGTGTTGGAGACCTGAGATTTCGATTTCGGGAGAGGTTACCCTACCTAGGGTGGTTCCTAGGTATTGGATCTCGGTATTCCTAACAAAAGGTGGTCGTCATTACAACCATCGTAGGTCGTGTGACTCCGATCCTTTGTAACTCCATATCCAACTAATAGATTTTCTTTGGATGACTTCCTATTAACTCGCAGAAAGCTATTCCACCAGATTGGTAATTAATCCCTCAGTCAACAACCCTTGGTTACTTTCTGGGTAGTAGGTTTCAGTAACCATTATAGTATGGAGAATCACCCCATGGCTACCACGTGTTCCGAAACCCAGTTGCAATACTCCGTGAAGTTTGTTGGCTTCATTGGTAGTGTCTTTTGGAGTTCTAGACTCTTCTGGTGGATGTAAATGTATTGGTCTCTAGTAGAGATTCTTTACCATTTGATACCATCTCTTTGTGCGAAATCGTCCTGTTACTTACGGCTCATGCCAAAGGTGTCATGTCTTTGAAGCCAAGTAACTCTCTAAGTAATTGACGGAATTACTCTGTTCTACTTCCCAGGCCTAGCCAAAGGTCTCCTCTCATATATCCTGTGAACAGGATCCGGTCGGACGGACGGCGATGACGTATATGGTGTTATTCTAACACCTTCAATTCGGTAGTAATATATAGTCACAGGACTCCACTGAGATTAATATATATGATAACGCGCGGGCCCTGTAAGGGAGCCAGAGGGGGGTGTTGGAGACCAGAGATTCCGATTCCGAGTGGGGTTACCCTACCTAGGGTGGTTCCTAGGTATCGGGTTCTGGTATTCCTAACAAAGAGCTTCCTTGTCTGTAGTTCCATAGTTCATCTGTGAGTTAGTGAATTTCCTGCTGTATAATGCCGCCGGTCTTGCCGTTTCATGAGAGGCTCCTTGTCCAACCCATACTCCAACCCCAACATCTGATGCATCAGTAATCAACCATATTGGATCTGGTTTACTGTAGTCGATAGGTCGTACAATATTGGCGTTTTTCATCAATTCCTTGATGTTGGTAAAGGCTTGATCATAAGTGTGAGTCCAGACAAATTCTGCATTAATGGTAAGGTCTGTGAGTAGCGCTGACACTGTGGCCTGGTGTGGTAGGAACTGGGAGATATAGTTGACTAGTCCTAAGAATCGCATGAGTTCCTTTTGATTTCGGGATGTTGTCCATTCTGTTAAACAGTATATTTTTCTGGGAGCTGCATGGATTCCTTCGTCATCTATTACATATCTTAGGATATCGAGCTTATTGGTAAACAGGATTGATTTGTTTCTGCTAGCGTAGAATTTAGCTTCCCTTAGTCTGGTACAAACTAAACCTATATGGTAGGCATGTTCTGTTTTGGAGTTTGAGAATATAAGAATATCATCGATGTAAACCCATACAAAATGGTGGAGGTATTCGCTTAGGAGGTTTTCCATAATTCTTATAAAGGTGGTGGGCGCATTCACATTACCTTGTAACATAACTCGGCTAATGAAACTTCCGAAGGGTGTTTTGAAACTGTTGTAGTATTCGCTGTCTGGATTTAACCTTGTCTAGAAGTAGGCATCACCTAGGTTAATCTTGCTTCGGAATCTAGCCCGTCCAACTGCATTCAGGATTTGGGTTTGGTTTGGGATAGCGGAGCTGTCTATAGCTGTGTTATTATTCCGTAGTTTGAGGTCAACCAGGAGGCGAATTCTTTTGTCATCTGCTTTGGGTTGGACAAACATAGGTGCAGCACCTGGTGCTTCTGCTCAGTAGATGACTCCTCTTCTTTGTTGTTAGTTGATCCAGTCACATAGTGGGTTTTTGTATGCGTCAGGGATGGTGGAGGTAGGTTCGTTCTTAAGATTAGAGGGGTCTCGAAGGTGGATGTGGTGGTTCACTTCCCTCATTGGCGGCAGTTCTTCAGGAATCTGATCAGGGAAAACATCAGAGTATTCATCCAATAGGCGTTGGGCAGTTGCTTTATAGACTGCAGTTAGGTACTCTCCGATTGTTGGCTTGCATGAGACTGAGGTTCTGATCTGGGAAATAGATGGTTGATTCCTCGCATCTGATTATAGCTTTGTGGCGATTCAGGAATGGCATTCCACTTAAGGCATTGTATTTGGCTAGATTTCCAACTAGCATCTCTTGGGGGGGTAAGACAGTGGAACCAAGTTGGATAGTTGCGCTACATGTTTTATGGCTGGTGGATTGTGATCCTTTCACTGCCATATTGACTGGTATGGGTTAGTTAAGGTCTCGAGTTGGGAGTCCATAAATAGAGACAAAAGCATTGCTGATCATGTCTCTTCCAATTGTGCAAGTGTCGAATAGGATGTGAGCCTTCTTGCCATTGATCAGAATAGTATCTTCTAAGGTGGTGTGTGTCTTAAATGTAGCTGGAGATTGGACACTGTTGCATTCCACATTGATATATCCGTTATGGATCTCCTCATATTCGCTGGATTGGGCATTATCACTATCGCTCTCAATATTGTTGGCCGATGCCTCTTGCTTAATTGCCTTTCCTTTTTTTTCTTCATAGGGTAGTTCTTTGCCATGTGTCCTGTTTTTCCACATTCAAAGCATTCTCCTTTCTGTAGTCTCGATTCCTTGGAGGATTCAGTTTTCTTCCTGAAAACTCATGGGGTATTTTCTTCAGAATTGCTGGAGGGATTGTATCATTGTTGCCTGTTGCTGCTAGAGGATATCTGTGTTTTGTATGCCTTGGTTTCATAGAGGATGGCATCCTTTCTTTCCGCTCTCGCGATTATTTCTGCCATACCATTGTCAACTTCCTCAAGTACTTCTACCTCTCGTCGGAGGGTAGGGTGTATGGCATCATAGAATCGTCGCTTAAGGATGTAGCTAGAGATGCTTTCATTCTTCATTCAGTCTTTATACATCATCAGATCCGTAGCTATATTTGTGATTCTCTTGATATGCATTCCATTAACTTGGTAGAGCTGGTTGAATTTGTTGTATAGGAGGTCGTTTGTAACCGGTACAGGTACTTGGTTATTGGTTTTGTTTTATGTTTTGTTTTAAGTATCGCTTTGATACTTGGTTTGTTTTAAGTATCGTTTGATACTTGGTTTTGTTTTATGTTTTGTTTTAAGTATCGCTTTGATACTTGGTTTGTTTTAAGTATCGCTTTGATACTTGGTTTGTTTTAAGTATCGTTTGATACTTGGGTTTGTTTTATGTTTTGTTTTAAGTATCGCTTTGATACTTAAAGAGTTTTACCAAAGTGTATCGATTGATACCTTTGATTAGTTTCGTTCATGCTAGACATGAACAGATTTGTGTATTTAAAGACCGCCTGTTTCTACGATGGAAAAGGCAGACTTCGACAGACAGTATTTCAATATACTTGGTTGAACGGTTACTTCATTGTTCCCCAGTACACCCTCGAAGCCTCCTTTAGTTCTCAGCTCTCGCCTCCTCTCTGGAAGAGCAGGCCACCTGCCAACTATCGTATCTATTACCGACAACGTGATTAACACCTTGCGAACACGTTACATCGTTGGTGATAGAGGATTGGAATTGGCCTTTCTGATAATCGAGAATAGTGGATCCTCTTAGTCTTACATTTCTGCCATATTCCTTATAGCGTTGGTGGTATGCATCAGTTGTCTTTCCTTCGCAGAATGATCCAATGAATAGTCCAGTTGTAGGGTCTTCCACATCTTTCCCTTGTTGGAGAAGGTAGTGTGTGAGTTCAGTCGTCCATCGATCAAAAGCTTCAGGTTTGAGGTCTTTTCCTTCTCCTGTAAACTTCACTGAGAGGTGGAGTTTGAACTTAGGGGGTTCAAATACTGTGGGCACTTCCTCTTCTTCAGGTCTAGCCTGAGACTTTCCTACTCCTGATGGTCCTCCTCCTGTACTAGCCATATCTGATTTACTGCTGGATTCAGAGTCGACTGGTGGTTTAAAGGAAGGTTTCTTTGATAGAGTAGAAGGGAATTCTCCTGGGTGTTGTGTGTCTTCCATGTTTGCAGGTTCTTCTGGCTCCTTAGCAGAGCACTGGGGCTGTTTCTTTCTCGTAAGGTCTTGCCGTGGGATTTGCTTTCCACTCCTGGTCGTCAATAACTCTATGTTGATATTGAGACGAAGCTGAATGTGCAGTGATTCTGCCGCTTCTCTCTGCTAGCATTCTGAGGTGGATATCGATAAGTTGATAAGGCCTAAATCTGAAGACAGGTTCTTAACCACTTACTGAGGTTAAAAAAATATAACGTGTTCGCAAGGTGCTAATTACGTAATCGGTAATAGATACGATAGTTGGCAGGTGGCCTACTCTTACAGAGAAGAAGTGAGAGCTGAGAACTAAAGGAGGCTTTGAGGGTGTACTGAGGAACTAAGAAGTAACCGTTTAACCAAGTATATTGAAATACTATCTGTCGAAGTCTGCCTTTTCTATCGTGGAATCAGGCAGTCTTTAAATACACAAATCTGTTCATGTCTACCATGAACGAAACTAATCAAAGGTATCAATCGATACACTTTGGTAAAACCAATTAAGTATCAAGCAATACTTAAAACAAAATATAAAACAAAACTAAGTATCAAACAATACTTAAAACAAACTAAGTATCAAAGTGATACTTAAAACAAAACATAAAATAAAACCAATAACTGAGTACCCGTACCAGTTACAGAATCTATACTCTTATTCCCACAGAAACATCTCCTGCAATGCTACATAAGAAAGAAAACTCGCTTATTGAAATAAAATGAGACTAAGAAGATATCGATAGGTGTTATCAGAAGTGGTAGCCAAGATGATGAGACTTAGAGCTATTAAGATATTGAAGAGGTAAGGTTGTTACCTGTTGAAGAACTAATATACAGAGTAGGATTATTATATATATATATACAAGATACACATCTTATAAACAAATAGCAGAATTAAAAGTTGATGTGTAATAGTTTCCACCTTAAATAAAACCTATTTATTTATAATTTCTGCAGTATCGTAATATTATTAAAATAAAAATTAATAAAGTTTAAAATATTAGGATTGTTTAAGTAAACTAGTAAGGTAAGAATTTTTTCCAGTATTGTAGTTACTGTCGCAGGAAAAATTGTCACACTTTTTATGGGTAAACTGGTATAGACTATAGCCTTCCAGAACCATATCATATGTAAAATACAAAAAAATAGTCAATAAAAAAAAAAAGAAAAAATCTTATCAGATTTTATCCTTTTTCTTAGTGTTCACTGTTATTCAAGGAACAGGTCAGAGTTGGATGTTTTCATCACTTGAGTTTATAATGTTCCTCAGATTCCTTACAATTTTATTTGTCCTTGAGTATCTTTCTACTGCATGTGTTAGTATTTTCCCACATACTAGCCTACTAATTTCTTCATGTGTAACCATCCCTCCTCAGATAGTTAGTTCTTGGTGATAGGGAATGATACTTCTCTTCTTCTTCTCCTTCTTTCTTTATCTTACGATAGCACTAGGCCTCTGCCTACGTTACCGATAGTACAAGACCTTTGTCTTCTATTGGAAATACCTATCATAAGTTTTCTCTAACTCTTCTATGTGAAGGGATTTTCTTGGCATAACAATATCGTTGCAATAAAGATAAAGATCGTAAAAGTATTTTAGATTCGTTAAAGTAATAAGTAGGAAAAGTAGTTAGAACAAAGCATGAAGAACCTATCCTCCTCGGCCACATCAGCCTCCTTATACAGTGTTCTTCTTGCCCATAGTCTTGTGACCCAAAGTGGTCACATGTGCGAAACCAAATCATAACAAACTAGTCGTGTGACCAAAGTGGTCACATGCTCAAAACCCATGACCTCATAGCGAGGTCATGTGCAAAAACTCATAAACCAATCATAACACAATAACCAAGTCATATGACTCGACTGAGTCATATGCGTGAAACCCGTGACCTTATAACAAGGTCATGTATGAAACATGAATTATATGCGCAAGGCCTACCCGCAAGGCACACTCGCAAGGCATACTCGCCAGGTGCACTCACAAGGCATACTCGTCAGGCGCACGTCCCATGACTCATATTTGAGCCATGTGCGAAAATATCACAAATCCCACACATAACAAATCATATGACTCGAATTAGTCATATGTGTGAAATAATAACATACCTGTGACTCATAACCATGTGTCATCTGAAAATCTTTTCCTTGCCAAGCCACATTCATGACACTATGCTATCTTTGAACTTTTTTAACTGTTTACTTTGGGAAGGGGTTCTCACTCACCTATTGTATTTTCTTTTTCTATTCTATTGGTAGATTCCTACCCACCAACCTGCTTGTAATTCCATCCCACTATGTAAAATTTATTTCCTATGTGTCAGTATTTGTCCATCAATTTGGACAGAGAAGGAAGGGTCTCAACTCACTTGAAAACTTCATTTCTGCTTGTACAGGATAGTCCTACCCACCAGCTGTTAGGCAGAGACAACCTGATAAACCTTTGTGTTGTCTAGGTCAACCAAAATTCATTTCTGTAGATGGAGATTGTCTAGGAAGGCTTGGACTTCACTCATTTTGTTTATGACTACTAAGAGTGAAGTAAAATAGGTAAAGTAGAATTGAATTGTAAAGACAATATTATATTGTTAAGGTCTCTTCTCTGTTGCTTGATGATATCTAAAGCTTGGGAGGTACTTAGATATTTATATTCCACCTCTGAGTGTTCACAGACTACATCTATTTATTATATAACTATATACCTCTCTAATTATAACTCACAATGTTGGGTATTCTTAAAAGATGCGAATACCAGAAGATCCTGAAAATCACTACACTCTTTTCGGCAATTATGATATAACTAACTGGGAACTATACTGTTCCCAATAGTAATTATCTGATCATTAGAGTCTTTAGACTTATGGCCTAGTTCTCAAGTTAAACTGAGTTGGTCCCAATTGTCTTCATCATTGATAAATTGATCAGTTTCATCTGCTGGTTTTATCTGCAAAGATAGTTGCCATTGTAATCTTTCTAGGTCACCTGACTTCAAACCTTTATAACTTCTTATCCAACAGATAGATATCTTCTGGAGGTCTTCCTACTAATTTGCAGGAAGCTATTCCACTGGATTGATAAATAATCCCTCGGTCGGCAACCCTTAGGTGCTCTGGGTAATACAGTTTCAATTGCTGTTACAGTATTGGGAGTCATTCCCTCAGCTATGATGTGTTCCGAAACCTAGTTATAACACTCCATGAAGTTCATTGGCTTCTATGGTAGTATCCCTTGGGGTTCTAGACTCTTCTGGTTATTGCAGGGTAGATGCAAATGTATTGGTTTCTTGTTGAGATCCTTTATTATTCAATACCATCTTTTCGTGCAAAAATGTCCTGTTACCTATAGTCTATGCCAAAGATGTTACATCTTTGAAGCCTAGTTACTATGTAAGTAGTTGATGGATTTACTCTGTTCTACTTCCCAGACCTATCTAAAGGTCCCCTCTCATATATCCAGTAAACAGGATCCAGTAAGATGGACAGCGGTGATATATATAGTATTATTCTGACGCCTTCAATTCTGTGGCATTATAGTCACAGGACACAACTGAGACATATGTACGATGATGGCGAGCCTAGTAAGGGGACTAGAGGGGGGTGTTAGAGACTAGGGATTCAGATTCCTAGTAGGGTTACTCTACTTAGGGTGATTTCTAGGTATCGGATCCTGGTATTCCTAACACTAGCCCATCTGAATTTCTACCTAACTAGTCTCTATTTTACAATTGTTTTAGTTGGTAAATTTTCTTCTCATATACTTATCCTCATGGATTATTCTCCTATTGAGGTTAGTATATTCTACTTTCACTTACGTTAGCAAATATTATAAAAACAATCCTAATTCCTAATCTCCCCAAGGTTTCTCCTGTGTATGGTAGTAGGTTGCCTGCCCATCCATCCTCACTGATTTTCTGGTATGTTGGCAGGTTGCCCACCTACCCACCACAATAAGTTAAGTACCCACTTAGTGGGGTATACTGCTGTAAATATTACTAGTAAAAATAAAGAGATTGGTACAAGACTGTAAACTAAAAAAAAAAAAATAAAAAAAAATAAATAAATAAAGGAGTAGATAGAATGTAATACAAAGAGGAAATAAAGTAATTGATAGACCAGCTATATAGCCATGCTTTCGAGTAGCAATACTCTAGCAGTAATAGCATGGTTAAGAATAGGAGATACTGACATTGAGTTGTATGTATATGTATATAGAAAAAAGAGTTGAAGAGGATAACAAGGAAGGTGAGAAGAAGAGAAGGGGGGGGAGGACACTATTATATAGATCTGGCACAGAAGTGTCCAGAGAGATCAGTAGAGGAAAAAATAGTAAAAAATAGGGTTTAGATTTAGGCAGGCCTAGGAAGGAGGAGGAAAAGTTTTTATACAATAAATATCATCCAGTAAAACATAATACTGAAATGGAAGTTGAAAATTCTAACCAGTTAGTGAATTACATTACTGCTTACCCATTTACTTTTCTTTATAGATAAGAATTAAACTGATAAATAGCTGATTTTCCTTCTATTTTACTATCACTCATAGTTTACCAAAGTAAGTGTAATGTACCAGACCTTTTTTTTTTTTTCCTAAGAGATGCTTACATAATACTATTTAACCACTAGGCCTGCCTTCCATTAATGAAAGGTTATCCCGGTAATGGCATCTCAATTGAATACAGATATTACAAGTTGATTTTTTTAATATTCAAATACCTTGGTACTAAGACTTATACAAATTTGTGTCAAGGTGTCCGGATACTTAAAAAATCAGCTAGTAACTGTTTATCATATCTGTCACCTTTTTGCAGAAATTTGCCTAACAGTGACTCCATTATGGAAAATTCCTTTGTATTTTTACATTGAGTCTATGTAGTTTATACATATAGAGCAATAGTAAGTCTCTTTTAAGCTATTCAAAGGACTAAATACTGCTACATGACCAGTTCAGATGAGTTCATTACCCTGTAATTTTTACTCTCTGTAGTTCAAAACTAGTATTATGTAAGCCTCTCTTAGGAAAAAAAAAGAAGTCTAGTATCATAATATCTCACCATTCGGCTTCCTGCAAAGATATGATGTCATAGGAACAAATATTTTTTTTAAGCCCTGCACCCTGAAGGCACTCTTGAGGGTGATCTGCTGCTGTTAAATGGGTTTGTCACGGGACAAATTGTGGTACCAACCATATCTACCACATCTTCCTTTGCAAAACGGTAAGGTGGGTTTCTCTAACCGCAGTCTCTGAAAGGAAAAAAAGAAAGCACTGCCGGCACAGTGCCTGTATGGAGCAGAAGCAAAGGTTTCGATTTATGGTACAGGTACTCAAGTCTCGAGGGCCGTTTGGGAGGAGTTCTCGTTAACTAAGAGGTCCTAACTCAGGATGCACAGGATACCCCAGACATTCCTTCGTAACACCTGATGCACGGGACGTGGAGAACGCAGGGGATCAATGGTGTGCGTCAGGATATGAGGTTGATGTATTAAACATAACAAAAGTTTTTGCTGATGGATTCCTTTCATCCATTCTTGCCTCATAGTTTATACTAGCTAGCTTAGTCTTTGCATAATATCAAATTTATCTTAACTTTTTCCTTACTATACTTGAAATTATAAACAATATATTTTTATTCTTCACATAATTAATTAATATTACCACATATTCAATTATGTCTCAAATTTTTACTAATTTTATATCCCTTGAATCCTACGAGATTATCATAAATTTAACTGCCGGCAATTAACACTGATTTATCACATTGAGCATGTTAAATTACTATGAGCTTATCTAATTTGCTTAAGATTATGTAACAAATTGTGGTATCGGAGGAATGGGTAGTATGATACAGGAGGGATAAAACATCAAAATGGGTGGTACGGGTGACCTTTGCTGTTATTTTGTTTTTCATATTAAATTTCCTTCCTCCTTGTCTCTCCTTTCCTTATCTTTCCATTCCGTTCTCAATCTCTCTAGCAACTCTTCCATCGATTCGACACAAATTACTCTCGTTTACCTGAACCACTTCCCCCTAGTCCGTAATGTCCTTCCATCCGGCCCTGACCTCCATTGAAACCAAAATTTTATCTCCAATCGTCCCCCGCCATCCCCGATCTCCTCTGGCCGTCCTTTGGTAGGACTGCAGTCCTACCGCTACCGAAGAAAACCGCTGCCTCACCCTATAGGACCTGGTGTCCTCCAATTTCGCTGCCCTGGGCAGACTACTAGAGATGGCCTAGTCACCTCCCGAGCTCTTAGTAGTACCCAGACGAGGTGGGTGGGGCGCTCGGACTGTTTGGAACACTTGATAAAACTGCCGAGCAGGAAAGGGAAAGAAATGAAGGAAGGCAAGGAGGAAGCACCTGTGAAGCTTCTGGTTCGTACCTTGATTGCTTGCTCTTCGGGCCAATAGTGAGGGAAGAGCTTTATTTCGACAATACAGTAATCTCCTGCCGACTCCACGATCTTGCCACCAAGGCGAATAGAAAGTCCAAACACCTTCCTTGTTTCCGGCAACCCCGGTGGAGGCGCTAATACCACAGCGGGCCCCTGGCCCTCTTTGATAATAGCGTACAGATCCATCCTCTTGCTTAAGCACAGTCATTTCCCGCCATATGAGAACACTCATCTAAAGTGTACAAACCAGGTATAACTTTACTCCCGGTTTAATTCCAAAATTACTAGCGACCACTGGGAGGACTTGTAACCTCTGAACTATAGCCTTATACCCCACCCGGGCCCATATCACACATAAAAAGGTATGAAGCTTCCTTGAGACAAGAAATTATTCTATCATTATTGGGATCACAGAATATCACTCGGCATTGAATAAAATTCCAATGTTGGAAATAGTGGTTGAATGGCCATTCCTTGAGGCTACGGTGGTGCGTGTATATGCTAGTATGAGGACACGCAAGCGGTGAAAACTTTTCACACCTATGTTTCTCTTCCTCTCTAACTACCCTCTCCTATCATACTATACACAACTCTCTCGCTTCTCTGCTAGTCATCTATTCATCTCTCAATTTATTCTAGTCTTTATCTCCACCCAATACCAAGTTTTACCATCACCATCAAAGCCACCTCTTTCCACTATGCAAAACCCTCCTATTGATCATTGCCTCCGTAACAACCACCCCTGCTATTTCCAACGGCGAAAGGAAGTGCTTCTGCGCGATGAGCAATAACCTCACCGGGTCAACATAGTGCTTCCATGTCGCTCTGCATTGTAGACTGTGCGGGCACAACCCGGATCGAAACCAGAATCTGCGGCGTAGCCCGTTATGGTAATGTAAATTCTTGTGAACAGAAATAGAAAATAGAACGTGCAGCTCCCGCCCTCGTTAACCCCCCCCCTTCTGAGCCCTAAAACCTCTTCGCAATTCCCTAAACACCTCCCAATTTTGCGATAACACCCCCACTATTGCTGCTCCCATGGTCTGAAATGCACTATATCCAATTAGCTCATGTTGGGTGGAAGGGCTTCCGCTGGACGGAAACATACTTTTAGGCCTTACCAGGACTCTCTGTGGTGGCTCAGGAGTAATGGAGGCTGGGTTACCTTGGGGGATGTCACTTTTGCGACCCGCCGTACATGAAAACCCCCCTTCCCCGAGAGGATGTTCGCCGTTGTTTGAGTAATGGAGGCTTGGTTCCTTTGAAGGATATCACCTCTCCGACCCACCGCGCATGAAAACCCCCTCCCCTGAGAGGCTGATCGCTGCTGTTATGAGTAATCGAGGTTTCTTTTGTTTGAGGGATATGTCCTTTACTACCCGCCGCACATGACTCCCCCCCCTTCCTTGGCTGACTGATTGCCGATGTTCCGTCTAGAGGAAGCTACATTTTAGTATGGGAGAGAATAAAGCCATTCGTGAAAGGGGCACACCTCCGTTTCTCCTAAACATCTTAAGAGGCGACTCCGGGGAATTTACTTTTCACCTAGGCTGACCGCGTGGAAAGGCTATCAGGCAGAACTGCATCACACGAGGAAGTCGTGTGTCCACCAGAAGCAGGGCATGTACCTCTTATGAGCAGATTGATCAAGGGGACCGAACCGGGTGGGCGTGGGCCCCAGAGAGTGGGGGTCTGTATGATACGAAGTTGGTCTTTATTAGCCATGTCCTTTTGTCAGCACAGGAGTACAAGAGGAAAGGGAGATTTACCACGCCTAAATGAAAGCGGGTACATGTGAGGATTCCTTTATCGCATTTCATATATACTGGTATACAAGGGTAGTAAAAGGTCCTGCAAAGTCTTCTCTGTCTATCACAGAGTCATTATATGAGCCGAATTCGCCAGACCTTCCAGTACATACCACATAGGCAAGTACTCTAGTGCATTGAAGCCATTTAAGGGGGATCTCTATCTTCGCGCCCAACTAGTTGTACAGGTCAGTGAATTTAGTTGCCAAGGAAGTAGCTTGCCCGTCCATCTTCGTAGAATTGAAAAGGCTTATGGTAATCTCGCTCAATGTACCCAACTGGCTGTACTTGTTACTCAGCGCGACCAATTTGGTTGTCAACATAGTAGATTTCGTGTCCTTCTTAGGGGGTCTTGCATTACGTCCTGGCAGATAAGTTTTGGTGCAGGAGTAGGCATGCCTACGAGGTATGGCGTGGGTATAGACGCGGCCACTCCCAAATAAACCAAGGTCATGAGATTAGCAAACATCACGTCTTTGAACTCCGAAAAATATTAACTTATTCTCTCCGCTACTTCTATTCTCTGAAATCTTCAGCAATACGCACCTCCTAGATTTCTCGACCCCCGGCGAAAAAACCAAACCCGGTCCCAACTCACTTGCGGGGCTACGTTTATGATAAACACCAGCATCAACGATGTCACTATACCGCTCTATTCAACGCAATGTCTCTTTTTATGATGCTATGCATCCTGATGTGGTTCTTGGGGGATTGACCCAGCACGGGTATATAACTGAGGCAAACTTTCTTGACATTCTCGAAATCATACTTGTCACAGGGGGGAGCGGAATAGGTATTCAAGAGAGGAACTCGGGCCACATTGTATCCAGAACGGGAGAGCGTCTCCAAACCGGAGTATACGATATTTACTGTGACAGTATAGGCTATATCTCCTTCATTTGCGGGGTTGCCTAATTGCCAATTAGTCAGGGCTTGTCCTAGTCAGTGACGAACCTTGGTTACACCGTACAATTTCACATCGCAGCACCAGGAGAGAAGACAGATTCCGCCATGAAATTCGTAATCGTGACCGGAAATGTGTGATTTCTGGAACCTCGAATTCTGAAATCAATATCCAGGCCAACAACTGGTCCGTTTTCGAGGTGGCCTATATCTTTCCTCTTCGGCATGAAGGTGTTTGGACTGAAAATGGGTATGGACAATGGATCACCGATACTGACGATACACCTGGAGCGGCAAGAATAAACTCAATTCAAAACGGGTTTCTTCTGCGGAGAGATTTACACCATATGTTTGATCAATACCTCTTCTCTGTTAACCCGGACGACGGTTACAAGATAGTTGTGTTTGATAGCGACATTTATGGCTATGATGGCAAAATTCTTGATCCCGTTTGCCGAGACCCTGATGATCCTCACCGTGTATCCGACCAAGTTCTAAGATGGCATTTCCGCCAATCGGTACTCGCCAATGTCAGAGGATCGGGGTAGCGCGGGGTGTGCATAATTTCCCAGTGATGGCGGATAAGGTTGGTGAGATCCTTGCCGGTTTATATGAACAAGAGTGGTTGAAGTTGGAGAGAGCGGCAAGGCTGAGAGAGGTTTTTGAAAGACAGCAATTTCGATCCTCCAGATATTTTGCTGTGGATGGTTTAGACACAATGGCTGCCTGATTGTGACTTTTTTTGCGGGCCTCGCACGATTGCAATAGGAATTTTGCTGGTGAAAAATTGTTGCTACGAGGAATATGAACTGGAGAAGCTGATGGGGAATGTGCCAAGTGGGCTTATTTCTTGGCCTATTTGCTTTCTGAAAATTATACTGATCATAGAGCTTGCGTATACGTGTTGATCAGGATTGTTGCTGTGCTATTTCTCCCAGGAGAATGGCTACCAAATGCTGTTTTTGTAATTATTAATACATCATCTCATATGATTTTCTTCTTGAACTACCTGTACAGTACTTTCCACTTCAGCTCCACCATGACAAAAAGGTACCATACTGTGTGAGTTGGAGAGTATAGAGATGATCACAGTTTCCGTGTTGAAACACGGCCTATTCCATGGCGACTCTGTTGAGGTGAGTGTCACATTAGTCAACATAATAAGTATTATTAAGTTACCAAGTAGCGGTTGCTGCGAGAGTGTATAGTCTACAAGTATCATCCGGGCCATCCCCACTCTCATCAAACAACCAAGCTGCTGTGATCACACCCCGTCGTCCCCGTACGCTCCACAACGCTTTATCTTATCACCCCTACCACCCCCATCTCAAGTGGCATTTGCGAATATTCGCCTGGCGGATTTCTCCACTTCTCACCTACACTAGTTCTCAAGTCACTCCCAAGATTACCTTTCCAACGGGCACCAAGACTAACGATGTCTCAAAATCGCTCTCTGGGACGCAATGTCTCATTTTGCGACGCTACGCAACCTGACATTGCCCTTGGAGGGCTTATCCAGAATGGGTCTATAACCGAGGCAAACTTTCTTGACATTCTCGCAATCGTACTTGTTGTTGAGGGGGGTTCTTTACGCGTCCAAGCGAGGGTATCGGGACACATCGTATGCAGAACAGACGTTCCTCTTAAAAGTGGAGTTTACGATATTTATTCTGATGGTATGAACTGTATTCGACCCGTCCATTTGGGGTCCCAACCACTGATTTTGACAGCCTCTGTCCAAGTCAGCGATGAGCCCTGGATGCCACGGTTGGTTTACCATGATACCCCCTGGAGAGAGGACCGTTTCACCAATTGTATCCGCAATCGTGACCGGAAATGTGTAATTTTAGGAATCTCAAATCCTGAAATTCATATCCAGGCCAACAACTGGACCATTTTTGAGGCTGCCCATATCTTCCCCCCTGAGCATGAAACTCTTTGGACTCAGGATAATTATGGACGATGGATCACTGATATGGACAGGGCTACCGAATCTGCAAAGATCTACTCAATTCAAAACGGGTTTCTTCTACAGTCAGCTCTCCGGACACTATTCGATGCGTACCTCATTTCCATCAACCCTGATGATGGTTACAAGGTAGTTGTGTTTGACAGTGACATTTTCGGCTGTGATGGCAAAATTCTCGATACCGTGTGCCGAGATCCAGATGATCCTCATGGCGTGTCCGACGAACTTTTAAGATGGCATTTCCGCCAATCAGTGCTCGCAAATGTCAGAGGAGGAGGGGAACCGATCTTCGAGCACGACTTCCCGCCTGGGACCGATATGGTGGGTGAAATCCTTGCTGGTCCATACGGAAAAGAGAGGTTCGAGTTAGAAATAGCTGCTAGGCTGGGTGGAGTTTCTGTAGGACAACATGCTTGTTGAGATTTTGCCGTTTATTTAGTGACACTAGTCATGATGTCATTTGATTTTCGGGGCCTGGCAGGATCTCAGCAGAGCTTATGCCAGCGCAAAAATTTCGCCAAGGGGAATATCAGCTGGATGGGCTAAATGAGGGTATATCGTTCGGGGGAGAATTTTCCTGCTTTTGTTTTCTTTGGCTACACTCATCTGGGGGCTCTTGTCGTATGGCGGGAGTTATTGATGCATAGGGAGGTAGGGGAGGGAGAACGGTGGTTCGTGGTTTAGGATCTGGCGGAGGTATGGGTGTACGATCTTATTGGCAAAAGTAGCTAACGCTCTACTCCTACTTATCAATTTTTCCAATATTAAACCCCATTACTATCGCATGAGAAATGATCAAGCCCGCTATAAAAATCAAGGTCAAAAATGGTAGAAAATTAAGGGTGAAACGGGAGCATCAATGGATTCACACATCAAATAACTATAACGTATTACATGATAAGGCAAGCCATCCATCCAAATACTAGTCGTCCTTGGTGTCTTATCGCGTCATTCAAAGCAGCATATGGCTCTCTAGGTACGGAGCTCGCCTACCCCACCTCACTCACACAAACCCACCCTGCCTCCAATCATGTCCCCCTAACCACCGGCAAAACTCTCCATGTCACCCCCCTTCCCCCGCTGGTCAGCGCCCTGAACCCTTGTCCCCTGCCCACCCTTGAGTCCTCCCGGCAACAGCCCTAACCAACCTCTCATATCATACCTATCCCCCAAAAACAGATGCCCGCAATGGGCAGCAATCCGGCCCAGCTCCGTCATTTAAACCTTGACCCAGCAGGTGTCCTGCATGCGCGGAGTGGCCACGGGCATGTCACACCTGACGTGTGCACTCCGATAGGCTCCATCGAGTACTGGACTGTCCCTAAGAGTCTCGGAAAAACCAGAGTACTGTACAGAGACGCGAGGAAGAGCGAAGGGGGGTGATCTCTGGGCGCTTGGAGCGAAATCTCGTGCAAGGCAGAAGGTAGAGGTTGTATTGGCAACAAGAAGCATAAGTCAAAGTTGGTTGCCATCGCGGACCCTCCTGTGATGGGGTGAGGGCTATTGTCAAGGACAAGACGACCGACCGCCTTCCTGAAGTTTCGGAAGAAGGAGGAGAAGGAGGTGAGGAAGGTCACAAGACCGCAGAGTAAGCTGGAGGTTAGGGGGAGACATGCCGAAATGCTTAGGGCTTGTTTGGATAAAATGGTTCCTTTTCGTTGGCCCATACAAATGATCATTTCCTTCCTTTTCGAAAAGGTAGGAACAAAATGGCCGTTTGGTAAAAGAGGTATCATAATAATATAATAGCAACCTTTCCTTTTCTAAGAGGTGGGTGGCAACGAGATGGTTGCTATGTAACATTTTTGGCCAGAACGTGTTTGAAGTAATGAGGTGAGGAATTTTTCTTGTAGAAGACCTAATTGTGAAAAATAAATAAATTTACATCTCGAACCATACTGCCGCAATTCATATTTCGGAAAGGCTGTGGTGGGGGAAGTGAGAGCGGCAAATTTACCAAAGCATTTTCACCGGGCAACAAATGGTTGACCGTTGGAAACGACCTTTTCTACCGGTCAAACCATTGGGTAACAGAAAGGTTGCCACTTCTTCCTTTCTTACCAAACAGGCCCTTAACCAGAACAAGGAGAAGGAGGCGAGGGAGGCGAAGGAGGTCGCAAGGGTTTAGAAGAAGCTGGAGGTTAGGGCGAGTCATGCCAAAATGTTTTAGCCAGCACAAGAAGGAGCGGGAAAGGAAGATACAGGAGAAAGCAATGGCGATGAAGGAGGCTAGGGAGATGCACGAAGGGATGGTTCGGATGATAGAGAGAGGAAGGGAACGAAACAGCGGGAGATGCAAATGTTGAAAGTGGAGTAAGAGGCGACGAAGGGGGGGGGGTGCAATCACAGTTTTGCGCTCGCAATGTACCCGTTTTTTCACATCCAGAGCGTAGGCCACCAGTGGGTAGGGTGGTATATATGAGGTTCCCAACCTTGTAAACTATTTATCTAGCTTTAAAAGATGTTATACATAATATCATAGCAACCATTGATAGTGGTTCATGGGTCAGTGTTTCGTTCGAAAGGTCGAGTGATTGTGGGTGAAAGGATACCACCATCCCACCACTCCCGAAATCCATCCAAGTATCTCTTCCACCACCCGTTCAGCAGCTGTGATGACTGCGGGATGTATATATGGGTGTGTTTGTGGTGGTATACTCGTGCGCGGCCAAGTCCTGTCGACGATGGGGGTGGCTGGCTGGAGGTTGTATCATAACTAAATTTGGGCAATTTTCTGCTTATGATAGGGGGGTGGGTGGTGGATGTCAACCGTGGGTTTTTCTTCTCCATTGGAGATTCTATTATAATATTATTTGACGGGATTTTCCCTATATTCCTACGTTAGGCCAACCGTGAGTACTCCCCCCCCGCCTTTCGCCCAGTGCGGTGGTCCTTCGCTGGGCGTGCGCGGGGCCTGGAAAAACGGGGTGTTTGTCTATCGAGTAACGTTTTGCGATCTTAGTTTATCAACGCAAGGGATATTCACATACTACCACCATACAAGGAGCTTCCGAGCGATTTGCTTGCTTTCTTGCTCCTAGCCACGTAACCCGAAATCTATCAACTGGAATAAGCTCGGTAGAGAGGAACTGTCAATTCTGTTCTGTTTCTGTTCTCCTATCCGCTTCACAAATGTGTTAGTTTAGAGCGCTTTTTTCTTTTTTTTTTACATAATAGCCGGTTACCCTCCTATTTCGGTTCCCTCATTATATCTATCGGCCGCACTCGTAGTTTACGTGGAGAGCTAAGGCCTACACTTTGTATAGTGCAAATCACCTCAAACCGGGACCTCAAAACCAGCTAAACTTGATAGTGAATCAGTCAATGGCAACCACAAATTCCAATACAAAAAAACCACAGCGATGTAGAGATTTGTGAGTAGAATAATCTAGTGGTTTTTTTATTATTATTAAGGGTTTTTATCAAGCGTGATGTAAGGTCAAAGTGTGAAATTCTTGGTGAGAGTGAAACACGGTATCAGATATACATATATCATGATGAAAAATACTAAGAAAAATTTTGATTATGTAATAATAAAATTGCAGTATTTTGTATGTATGAATGCTCAGGGGAGATGTTTTCGCACAGGACAAGGATTATTTGGCTGGTTAACCTAAATTAACTGTGAAAAAAATTACCCTTGGCACTTGTATCATGTTTTACTATTTACTGTTTTTCTTATTAATATTAAAATGTATGCATCTCGGCCACGGACCGGATCGGTTGCCACTGAATTCGTGTTTCATCGGAGGACCCGCCTCTAGACGCTTTCCACCGTACTCTCGGGATTATGGCGAATAGGCCTTACGAGCGCATTGGCTCCGGCCCGATGCGGGCTCCGGGGAGAGGATTCATGCGATATTATTAAGTTTGTCAGTCAGTTGGGCGGGCCGGATTGGGCGATCACAGGCTATCACTCGTCATCAAAGAAACTAATGAAGTGTTACTACACGATGCACAATATCCTCATCCACACCCGGATTGAAACCAGAGTCTTGATATACCCCGTTGTGAGAATGTAAATCCCTGTGAACGAAAGTAAAAGTAGAAAGTACGGCTTTGTTGGGGGGGGTGATTGAGTGCTGGATCTGAGAGAATATCTGTTGTATGATGGTGTAAGTTACGTTACTTGTATGGTAGTTTTGCACGATACTATACTAGAGTTCTTTTCTGGGTGTGGGGTTCGTGTGTATGTGTTTGAGCGATGTTAGATTGTGCAAATATTCCCACGAGATTTTACGTCAGGGCTTGACGAGGTGGACAAGGGGTGCTTTTTTTTCGGGGGGGAGTTTGTTCCCCGCTGCCGTGGTATCTTCTCTCGGGTAGTTACCGGAAAAAAGCTGATTGTATACATGCACAGGGTTGAAGAAGACATGATGTCACTAGCAAGCAGCAAAACGTGTCGCGGGGTCAGTTGAATTGGAGGACTGCAGTCCAGTTCAATTCGCCTTATATGACGACGCTTGCAGTAGCAGCAGTGCCAGGCCGACCATGAGCGAGTGGGGACTCGCCAGAGAAAGGAAGTCACGGGGGCTTCCCTCTATCCTCTGCCAATCACCCATACAGCGGACGGCTATTGACAGGTTGTTTGTTAATCCGCCCGTGGCCGACGCTAATTAGGGGTTGTTTAATTTACGCTGGGATATGGCACTTGCCATCGCCGTTGTAATCTACAGGGTCCGCTCTTGGGGTTTATGAACGGTATAACATGGGTCAGCCACGTCGCTATACCATAAAAACCTGTCTGGTCGAGTATAGAAAGATACCCTCGCTCCTTCTTTTCTGTCTGACCCCTTCCTCACAGGCCCGGAAAATACGCTTCCCCCCCACTCTCTCCCTACCCCCATTAGAGTAATTCATTGAGATGTAACCATGCATCGTCACTCGGTGTCCGAGTGATCGGCTATGCGGATTCCACGAAGCTTATTTTCTGGCACGATGGATTGGCCTAATTGCCACCGAGATGTTTAGTGAGTATTATTGGTAGTGCCCTGGATGGGCCTTTTTCCAAGTTGGGAATGCAAACACGTGATGCAATGCAATGCCGTGGGGCATTGGAAACGTAATCAATATGTGCTGTCTTGTGTGGACCATCATGTCCTCCCAGAGGTGTACACACAAAGCAGAGGTGGTTGGAGGATACATGGGGAAGGTGGAACCCCCCATGCCTAGAATTCGGAACCGCCGCTTGCTCGGAAGGGATGACGGTGTTTGATCTCTTCTGTCCTAATTTTTCTTTCAAAAAATCCCCTCTTTTGTTTTTTTCAACTCTCTCTCGTCCTTTTCGCTTTTTCCTTACTATGAAAACATGGGCTCCAGATACCATGGGACGCCGTGGTAGGGGGGGGGAATATTAACCTAGATGGAAAGGGGGTGTTTGGTAATTTCCCCGGTATAGGCGGGCAACTCAAAACTCCCCAGCACAGCCCCTGAAAGAAAAAGGGTGGGAGGGGAGGCCAGTTAGTGATTCAATCCCACTATCCTCTTCGCCCGGAGGGCAGCGAGCTCCAACCTGAATGAGCCCCAATGGCGCCGCTCATCCACTCCTGCCCTACCCGGAAGAAGGTATCTCACCACTCGGCTTCCTGCGAAAGATATGATATGATAGGAACAAAACAATTTTAAGCCCTGCACCCTGAAGGCACTCTTGAGAGGAATATGCTGCTGTTAAGTGGGTTTGTCATGGGACGAATTGTGGTACGAATCATATCTACCACATCTTCCTTTGCAAAACGGTAAGGTGGGTTTCTCTAACCGCAGTCTCTGAAAGGAAAAAAACACTACCGGCACAGTACCTGTATGGAACAGAAGCAACGGTTGCGATTTATGGCACCGGTACTCAAGTCTCGAGGGCCATTTGGGAGAGGTTCTCATTAGGACAAATGTGAGTGGTGAAGAGACTATCACGTGGCTAATGCCAACAAACGTTTAGATTATTGGGTTTAATAGAAGGGCGAAAGCTACGATGCCGGGCTAACATTGTCACTAGGAATATTGAATCTTTCTTGCTGGACGTCCTGTTTGTAGGGGAAAAACTGCTGATGTGCTAGGTGGGGTCATTTGGGGTCAACTGTGCCCTACCCAATACCGTACGTGTGCCACAGTCTGAAAGTCATCCCGAGATATAAGCGTCACACCACCGTGACTTGTGATAACTATGATGATACTCAACTTACTTGCCTCCATACTCAACTGACAAGACTACAGTTGGTCCACGACAAAACACTCGAGCACGATAGATAATTGGAGAGGGGCATACCAAAGCATTGACCCCCGCAGGAGCGCTCCCTCCGGTGACGGAAGATGTCGTGACCTTGGCCCTGCAAAGCTAAATTTAATCCTTATCATTGCCCCCTTATCAACAACTACCACTAGTCGACCCGCTCACTTGTCCTTCAAGTGTGAACTAGGGAAGATCACTCGTTGAAATGACCTCAAACTGCTCTACATTGACATCATAATACTCGAATATGGTATGGTATGACGCTAGGAAACTGGGAAGCCGATACATTGCAATCAAAACTCCTAGCCCTTTCTCCTAACGGCCCAATTCCAGGTTTCGATTTTACTTTAGCTCACTTTTTCAGCAAAATTTGGAAGCTAAACTTGACACCAGCTGGAGCGAAGCAACCTTGTCCCTGCATAACTCTCTACAGGGAGTGGGGTCCTAGGGCCTGGAAAATCGGTGCTCTGGCCCCTAGGACTGTAGACCAAACTATTCGCTAATGTGCTATTGTAGCTCTACTCGAGTAGACCGAGGGGCATCTGTTCTCTATCGGGTCATCCATATGATGTCACTCGGCTTTGTATTGGCGTCTCCCCTAAGACAACTTACCTCCCCTTAGGCCCTTTATTCACAAAGCAAATAATCTAGGAGTTCATTGGTCTTCGAGTCGTCAGCGTCTCCATCAAGCCCCCCCATCAAATCGCGAAAAAGCAACCCAATTGCAAGTACGGCGCCCGGTAGGAGCGAAAAATCCAACATAACCAATTCGCCACTCACTTCCTCGAGCTAGCGTGCCCAGAAACACCCGTCAAGCCGCACACCACACCGAGCCGAATGACCCGACCCAACCTATCCGCCGTCGCTACTGTACCAGACCGGCACAAACTGACAGAAAACAAGATAAATTGCCTCCGGCGCCAACTCCAATTGAAACCCCTTCCAGATCCCCCCCAACCTTGTATCTGGAAATTTATACATGTGCACTCCCGTTTGGAAATTCCCAATAACCAGACAAGCCCGCTGGTAACCGTGGCTGCTCTCTAGCTCACACCAACATCCTAGGGCAGCCACAGCTACAGTCATTGGACAAAAGTCTTGGTGAGACGAGACCTCCCTTTGCCGGGGACCGTGCAATTGGTGGTCTGTGTAGGGAGGGGGCGTGTCCAAGATACAAGGAGAAACACTAGCTCACCAAGCCTTTTGTCTAGTGACTGTACCTATGTGGACTAGTACAGTCGCGCCCCGCTATCCCGGACAGCCAAAACCCAAGGAATCTGTCCAGTACAGCGGGTGATCTCGGACAAGGGTCAGGTCTCGGTACAAAAGAAACTTAAAACACAGAGAGGTTCGGTCAGGGAAGCGAGGTATCCGGATTATCGAGGTGCGGGATAGAGGGGTGTAACTATGGTCAGCAAGACTTTCAAACAGGGGATACTTCCGCAAGTCTGAGCCAGCTAGCTGAGGTTTGGCATGCCTCGAGAAAAACCGAGTGATACATTACAAGGCACAAGGTCACATAAAGCCCCAAACAAACAAACAGGGCGGCGGACAGCAAGCGAGCGAGTGATCGCTTATGCTCGATATAGCAACTCAAGACTCGACATGGCAAAGCAGAATACAGCACCGATTATCTCACCACCGCAACCATCGCCGCCACCACAGCTCGCAGACTCGCAGGGTGCGCATGTGGACTAGTGATGGCGAAGCACAATGCATCGCAGTGGAGCACGAGCACGTACGAGTAATTGTACGACATGATGATGATAACAATGATGCAGATCAACCCGAACCCGTGGCAACTTATGGCAGGTGAATGGTTTCGAGTAGAGTGGAGTGGAGTCCAGCCCACTCCGGTTGAAGGGCAAAGGGTGAAGGGGGGTCAAAAAGCGATTTTTCAAGGACGCACGGTCCTCAAGCTCCATTCGCAAATCTTTCTTGCGACGACGTGCTCTCCGGGGGATTTTCCTTCGGCCTTGCTCCCATTTTTTTGTGGGAGGAGGGTGGGGAATAAGGTTAACAGGAGCAAGGGAAAAAACTTGGCGGGTGATAATTTGGTTACCGTGCTCGGAGTGGAAAAGGGAGGGGGGTGTCATCTGGTGGTGGATGGTTGCATGATGGGAGCGGTGGTGGCCGGGTAATAATATTATTATGTTCAAGGTTGGCGAATTCTCCTGATGCCGACATTGACTTTGTACGATATTTTATGGGGAGATGGAGATGTTCCCATATCGTTTGGTGCATACCTTGATTTAATGCGCTTTGCTAATCCACTATCCGCAGAGCATGGGTGGTATCATAGATGGATAAATTTAGTTAGCTACACGATATCCAGACAGATATATCACCCCGCAACCCCCTCCCCTCCAACGGCCGCGAGCAGGAATACACCCCCGAGCACCCGATTCCTTCATAAACATCTGCACTCCCCTCCCCCTCTCAATACCCACAACCTCGAGAACAGACCCATTTACGAGCCCGTAATTCAATAACCGTCAAGCAACACCGTACTCTATCTGCACCACCACCACTCCACTCTCCGTGTGGGGAAAAAAAAAATAAAAAATAGATGCAGCATCCACGATACGGTATTACCGTTCATTTCAGCCGGGATGAAACTTATATGTGATTTACCGTTACCGTGTGTTAACCCATTTATGACGCTCTGAATTTACCCCAGATTGGCGTTGCGTGCGTTGGACCTGGTAAAGGTAAGACTTTGTTGATTCGTGACGTTTTTTTTTTTTTCCTTTTCCTTTTCCTTTTCCTTTCCACGGCGCGAGTACGTCTCAAACCAATGGATCACCGGTATGAATGGTGATGGATGATTGGGGTTTCTTGGTTTACCAATTGGCTAGCTGGCTGACTGGTTGGCTCGTGGGTAAATTAAGGAACCGACTGCGCGGGTTCATCCCATCCCATCTCGTGTCGATGGTTTCGTTCCGAGTAGGCTGCGCTACTGGACTAGTAAAATATTGTCTACTCGCGAAAGAAATGAAAGGGGAGAAAGGGGAGAAAGAAAGAAAGAATGGATGGATGGATGGATGGGGGGGAAGAATGAATGAATGAGGAAAGAAAGAAAGGCTATTTCGACTGTTATAATATTATCATAGTTTCGAGCTACATAGTTTCGAGATACTGGTAATTGTACTGTAACTTGTACCACTCTTACTCGTAAATCAGTGCTCGAGTGCCAGCGGGCACGGTATGATACATCATGCCTAGGTTTGAGCTGGTCCACAAATTCCCGATATGTTGAAGAAGAAGGGTAGCGATGCATCATATCGTGCAGGTACAATACAGTATCATACCAATACCGGTAGTGAAAAACAACCACCACCAAGAAGTACGAGTACTATGAGTGCTCTATCGTACTATCCGAGTTATGATACTACCGCTACGCCCCCGGCAGCGAGTTGGCGGTAGAGTAGCTAGAATTGCCTCCGAAAGCCCCCCCCCCGCGCCATTCATCGATTCATACGAGTAGATCAAGCATCGCAGTTCGTGATAGTCTAGAGCTAACTTACTTCTCCCCACTTCCAACACAAGACTAAAAGAAAAAAAACACAATACCGGTATCTTACTCACCAAAAATAAAAGGATAAAAACCGACCCCACAGAACACGGCAGCGATCGCATTCGTGATAAATGACTTACATCACCCGCCAACCCAACCTATTATACCCCTCCAACGCCCATCATTTTGAAAAAGGAAAAACTGTCCTTTTTTTTTTATTTTGTCAGGGTTGCTAGACTACAGAACCAACTTGAACTCTCTTCTCTACCGTGCTCGAGTACTCGTACAGTACTCGTACCATGATCTAGCCTGGCGCATCACCCAGTTCTATCCATCGGAAACAGCCGCTTGCGTGCGTGCGCGGAGTGCATGTGGTATGGTAGCTACTCGAGTGACTGTAAAAGTACAGTACTCGTACTCGAGCACTCGAGCACAAGTACTCCAACCCCGCATTTTCGGCAGGTTGGGGTGGGTTTATCACAATTAATTAATTTACTTGTAGGGATACGGTAGGGGAAGGGGGTTGGAGGTTTTCACGATGCTGGAACTCTCGATATTCCTGGGCCATTGCTTTGTCGCTTTTGGCTGCCGGTGTTGTGAATTTATGTACTAGTACTAGTACATATGGGCTGGTACTCGTAGATAGATACCGTAGAGTACCGTATCCATACCGCGCTGTGCCAAGATCAGGCAAAAAGTTATGAAACAGTTATTCAAGTGTTAGCCAGCGAAACAGATCCCTGTCCGTTCCGGTTAACGGGTCCCAACCCTTGGACCATAACTCACAGAGTACTATGTTCTTTGATTTCGGAGAATGTCGCAGACAGGACAATGCCGCACGTGGCAAATCTGGTAGCGGCTATTACGAGTAAGAGCAGGCCTCGTTTACTTAGTAAGTAATAAATTCAAATTTAGTTTGACTGCCGGAAGCAGCTGCGACACTTGTCCTGTCGGGGACACTGTCCTGTCACGCACGCACTGCGCTGTGTTAATGATGGAAACCATAGTCTACTCGAGAACAATCCCGCACTCGCCGGTGATGATCTCTCTGCTGTGCGGGCGCCCCCAAGCACGGCAGTGAGCTCAATTGATACCGGTGCTGCGCTACCACAGTACTCGTACATACTGTAGTGCTCGAGTAAACCCTCAAGTCAGATTATTAGTGGCGCCAGACTCCTAAGACTTTTCGGACAGTTTATTACCGTATTCGAGTGGTCCGCTCTGGGCTGTGCTACCGGTAACCCTTTCTGTTTTTTTCTTTTCTTTTTATTCTTTTTTCCCCTTCCGCTCTGACGGGGAGAGAGGCGAGCGGACGAGGGAAAAAAAGTAGCTCAATCGGCCGATGCGGTCAGAGTTACGGTATGACGATATCCTTCTAGACAGACGGGGCCTGGGGAGGATGAGAGGGGGATCGGTGGATCGTGCCAAGACTTTACTTGCTTGCCTGTTTCTGATTGGTTGGTTGGGCTTGTTCAGGCCAAAAAGGGGAACAGGGACGGAATGTTGAAAACAAAATCGCAAGCAGAAGGGAGGAGAACCCTTTTTTCCCTTACGGAGGCAAGACCCCCCCCCCCCTATTTGCTTTTTTCCGGACAGATCAATCAATCAATCAATCGGCTTACTCTTGCGAGTTTTTGTGGGGTTTGTGGTTCGCCTGGGGTAAGTAAGGCAGCACTCCTCAGAGAACTGTGCTGGTAGGGGGGGGTTCAACCAAAGAGGCCACCTGACCCACCCCGAACAGTATCCTTGGAAGGGAAAGGAAGCGATTAGATTGATGGGGGACCTGGTCGAACGGCGGGCGCGCAAGCAAAGCTGTCACTGGTTGGAAAACAGGCGAAAATGTTCTAGCCCCCCCCTCATCAGTACTCTCTATCATACCACCACCGCTACCACCACCCATCTCCAAAAGCGAGAGAGACCTCTTCATTTGTTGACTGACGGGCAAGCGAATGGCTACCCCCCTCCTCCACCTTTTCTCCTTGGCCCTTCCGCTTCTTCCCCAGATAGGGTTCCCTTCGCTTGGGAATTTTGAGGCGTTCACGAGAAGGAAGGGTGGGGACCAATATGGTAAGTCAAAAAAAAAAAAAAAAATCCAACCCAAAAATTTTCCCAAACACCAGTATGCACGGTAGGGATTCTTGGGACGAGCGAGAGGGGAGGAAGGAAGGGAGGGAAGGAGGATGAAGCTAGATGAACGAGGTGCCGCGGTACCTTTTGGCACACGCACTTTGCAGAATTGCTATCCGGACTTGAGGGAAAAGGGGGGAAGGGATTGGTGGTTGAAGAGGAGAAAATTTGGTGAAATTTAAATAAAATAAAAATGCATGAAAGGGGAGTGGGTTTTGCCAAACGGTATCTAACTGTGCCCCTTTTCCATATGCAGCATTGTGCAGCAATTGGGGGTTTCTGAGTGCAGCGGGTGGCGGAGGCTTTTGATGAGAATTGCATTGAGCTAGTGACAGTCTATTAAGTTCACTCAAATTTTGAACATCGCTGAAATGGACCCTCCTTCCTAGCCTGCGGGAGTGAAGGTTATGTCTCTTTTGGTATCCTCGCCCGCTGGCCGGAGAATTGTGACTAGATATGTATGTACTGTACAAGTATATTTGGTAGTAATGCCGTGCCGAATGCACGCATTTCTGGAGATGCCGGAAGCTTCGAAGAGAGAAAGGGAAGGGAATGGAAGGGAGGTAGTGAAGAGTGAGGGGGAGGGGGGGGGTGATGAGTGGGCGAAACTATGACAAGCATTGGTTGACCGTTATGGCTGTGTCGGGAAGAGAGCTAGCTATGGTTTTAGACAATTGAGGAAGGCCTGTGAGTGAAGTTCCTTACATATACTTCACACATACTTGAGCAATACCATACATAGCGATAGGCAAGCAGGCAGCTATCATACTTTGGTCTGCGCGGAAGCTGCAGTGGGTATCGGCGAGCGATTGGGTGAGTGAGGAGGTGGGAAGTTGCAGTGGAAGGCGAAGGAAAATGATACTTGTATTTATGGGAAGACGGTAAGAATAAGGACGAGACACGCACCGGTAACTGTGTCGATACCGGCATACCGGTCTACAATTCCGTATTTTGGTGCCCTTGTTTCTTGTTGGCTGGTTGGCTGGCTGGCTGGCTGCTGGTTGGTGCCACAGGATGCACTGTGGGGTGATACCGGTATGGTAGTTCTAGCAGGGTAACGCTGGCGGAGCAGACTGCTTTGGCACAGCGCAGCAGATCTTAGGGCGCCATTTTGTATGATTGACAGACATAGTAGGATCATAATATCATACTTTTTGTGAGAAATTGAGTGCGAGCGGTTGAAGGGAAGAGCTTCACCATGCCCTCGCCGAATCGCCGAATCCCCGGGTCATGGAAGGAATGGGGACAAAGTGGTGGAGAAGAGGCCAACCCACTGTAACCCACAGCAGAGCCCAGGGTACCTACCGCATGCTTCCTGTATGCTGCTCACCAGAAATAGAGTGGGGAGTGCGTCCATCACAATAATCAACTCCCCCCGACTGCCTCCACACTTTTCGGCCACACCCTTGTTCCACACTGCTCGAGTAAACCCTCGTTCGTCCAGATCGTCCTCTTCCTGGGGTGCTCGTCGCTGCTCGTTGCTTCGTTGCTCTCCGCCCGCCTCTCTGTTCCTCAATGCCGCCAAGTTAGAGCACTACTGCTACTGCTGCCCTGCTACTGCTGCCATCATACTCACTCCTTCCCACTCGTACAATATGGTATGATACCGGAACTGTCCTCCTGCTGGCTGTGGCTGCCATGCCAGAGTCTCCCGTGCTCCTGCCACTGCACGAGTTACGAGCACTCCCGTTTGCCGAGTT
>NW_003299094.1:645225-682232 GCF_000151645.1 Tuber melanosporum | reverse complement strand
AACGTGAAGTATAAGCGTACAAAAAGTCTGAAACCATCATCACTCACGCTTGTCGTCAGTCGCCCATTGCTCTCACTAGAGCTTCATTCATCGCCGTGAAAGGCATCTTTCTCTATAATATCACCATTGACATCCATTTCCTTCAAGAAACAAGTCAGTCGGAGAGAGAACAAGAAGGGGCTCTGCAACAGTCCGTAACCGTCAACTGCTGTAACAATTTACAAGGCTTAACTATTCAATCATCAATCAATCAATCAATCAACACCCCTCCACACCCCCCTCCCCCCCTTCCTGTGGTCAACAATCATTTATCGTCAATCATTGCCTTTAATCACATCACGTCTCCCGCTCGTTCCTCGTTTTCGCATCCACCCCTACTCTTGCCGGCGCTTGCACCATGGACTTTGCCAACTAGCGGACAAAACGTCGAAAAGGCTCTCTCTCTCCCCTGTTCCTACCTCCCTCTTTCTCTCCTCCTCCAATAATTATAGAGCATTCGTTGTCTTTCGGCATTTCCTACGGATCCTTCTATCACCTCACAATCCTAACGAATTCCTCTCCCCGTCATCGTCATAACTAGTAAACCGAATACTTTTTTGTTTCCCAGCTTGCCTTAATTTGGATTTCCCTATTTATTTCTTCTTTGCCTTCCTTCCTCCTCCTCTCCGCTTTCTGTTTCGGCCTTCGGCAAGGCTGTCAGTAGGCTGCCGCCAATTTCACGGCTTGCTCCCGACTAGGTGAGCCTCACCCCAGGGTCTCCAGAGCTTCCCAAACGAGACTATCCTAGAGAAAAAAAAAAAAAAAAAAAAAATTCTATCGCAACTTTACTGAAGCTTCATACTGATTTTTTTGTGACGATCTGTTAGCCCGAAAGAGACTCCGTCACAGCATCGGTGATACTTTCTCGTCGTTCCTTTCTTGCCCGGTACTACCGATTTTTTTTGACGCAACAGCGCGCCTTTCGTCTGTGGTGCACTCAGCTGACTCGCCTCCTCCCCCCAGAAACCTTATCTCACTCGAGCAAGTTGTAACGACTCCCAATTCAGCAACAAGCTCTTTCTCTCTTTCTTCCTCTCTGCCTTTTGTGTTTTTCAATTCGCCCACCACACCACCTCCACCACCACCTACCTCTTCTTCAGTTGCGTGCGGTTGGCACCTTTTTGTTCATACTTGTAGCGTCGTTTTTTTTTATTTCATTTTCCACTGTACCTTTTCCGTACTGTGTGGCGGTCGCTGGAAAAATTTCGCGTTTCATTATCCACAGGACCGCATGCAGAAAGTGAGTGAGAGCGCTTGTCTTAGATACCCCCGAGCTTCCGCGGATTCTTAGCTCACGCGTGTTTTGTTTCGCAATTCATAGAATCGTCCGCTCTACAGTTTAGAGGACCAGATTGGTTACAGCAACCCACCGTTCATTCGCCCGTTAGAAGAAACGAACGAAGATATCGTTCTTTCACATCCTCCTGTAGCGAAGGATTCCTCGACAAGCCACTACACGACGCAGTTATCATCTTACCGAGCGAGCGGCTTTGAAGGCCCGCACAATCGCGACATCATGTCTGACATTCCTTCAGCCAGTACTCCTCGTTTGAGCGACATCTCTTCCATTGATTCTCCTCGGAATTCCCTTGATCAGACCCCACCTGCTGGCACGAGTGGTGTTAACCAGGCGACAGCGACAGCGGGCCCTTTTAATCCACTGGGCAAAACCTCTCCTCCATCGCTCATTGATGACTCTAATAAACCTCGACATGCTTCTCCTGATTCTGATGCCTTGGTGTCTTCTGACGATGAGCTTGAACAGAAGGAACTTTCTTACTTCTCACAGCACAAGAATAGCGCGCTTTCTGCCCTCTCTTCTCGACGTCCTTCTTACGCGGCCGAATTCCAGAATCGCCCTAGGAACTACTCTATGGTTGGGGGTGGCCCTCTCTCACCTACCTCTTCCCATCCATCCGCCCCCCAAGGTGATACTACCGCCTGGGCCGCTGGGATTTCTCCCGGAAGTGTTGGACCAACAGCAGCCGGCCAATCATTAGCTCCGATTTGGGGATCCATTTGGAATTCGGAACCGTCAAGGAAAAGCCCTCCTAAACCCCTAAATGTCCAGCATTCTGCCGTTGTTCCAGGTTCCACCCAAAGCCCTCTATTTGTTGGAAGTGAAGCTCTCCCGAGCCCCACTAGCATGACACCTAACACTGGAGATTTCCCTATCCCAATTCCGCTCCAGCCACAACTCCGGAACTATAGGTCCATGTCATTTTCCGTTGGCCAGTTGCCCCGTGATCTGGATGAACGTCCCAGGTTGTCTCCCCCCGCTATTGGAAATGGACCAAGGCCACATCCACCGTCAGGACTCCAACACAGACCTTCTCGGCCTAGCTTGCTCTCTGAGGAACAATATGCCGGACAATCCAGCCCTCTCAGAAGTGTTTTTGAAGCCGAGGATGATGATGCTAATAACGCTGAGCTTAACCGTGCCAGGGAGCCGTCCGGGTTGCATGCCGGGTACTTGCAGCAAACCGGTGGTGCGGGTACAATTCAACAGGCTAATTTCATAAGATCGAGGTATGAGTCCATGAGATTGAGAAACCGCTCTGCTTCAACTGCTAGTGTTCCTCTTGCTGCCGGACTTGTTGGTCTTGCGCCTATCGGCTTGAACGGTGGCCGAGACGGCGAACGGAATTTCTCTGGCGAAGAGTACGAATCAGCGCTTGCGGATGACGACGAGCTAGATTACCACCACTTCCAGGCTCAGCAGGCAGACGGACGCAGGTTTAGCGAAGCGCCCCAGAGATCAATGAGCTTGATGTATTCGCCGGCCGAGAACCAGCGGTTGGAGAAACTTAGGAGGCAACATTGGCAAACTGCGGGCCATTTTGCAGGGATAGAATCAGGGAGGTCAAAGCCGAAAGCACTCTTTTTGCGGAGGGATTACCTATGAAATGACGCACCCGACAAGGAGTACAATATTGCGGGCAGTGAACTCCTGGCGAAGAGAAATGTCAGCCCACCCAAATACGGGGAGAATGGATTGGCTGGCCTCGCAAACAGAGGTAATACTCGTTCCCTTCCAATTGTTCCCCATCAATTTCGGGCTAATCGCCATGAAGACAACTTTTACCTCGACGAAGCACGCCTTCGTCAACGGCAGAGTTTCCCAGTGAGCAAAGCACCCGTGCCTTCGTCCATCACTCCTCCAGGCCAACTCCATCTGCAGCACCTGCAGCAGGCATACACTGCCCCCACGAGGCTCCCATCTCCCCCTTTAGGTATCCCTCATCGTGGGATGATGGGTATTGGTTCTCACCATGCGCAGCAACCTAGGAGCCAGCAACTATTGTATTTCGTGACATTTAAAGCCTGCCGGGGGGACGTTTTTTATGTTCAGGAAGGCACTGGGCTACGTGTTCGCGCTGGTGACTTGGTGATTGTCGAAGCAGATCGAGGCACTGATCTTGGTACCGTGGCAGCCGAAAATATCACCTGGCAGGAGGCGAAGGAGCTCAAGGAGGAGCATGCGAAGGAACAATATACTTGGCTGATGATGTTTGCTTCAAGAAGAGCCCCTGCTTCGGGTGCTCCGCCAGCTGGAGGACTTCACAATGGTGTTAACGGCAATGGCACGGGCTTTGCCAACGGGGGTGCGACTGGAGCCATGCCTGGCGCGCACGGGCAAATGCAAGGCCAGGACGGCGCCACTGCGGAGCTGAAGCCTAAGATGATCAAGAGGCTAGCTCAAGTGCACGAAATCCAGACCTTGAGAGATAAAGAAGCGAATGAGGCGAAGGCCAAGAGAGTTTGCCAACAGAAGGTCTTGGAACATAGACTTCCCATGGAGATTCTTGACGCAGAATTCCAGATGTACGCTTCCTTTTATCGTATTGTGATCGGATACTGACATTTCGGATTAGGGACTGGAAGAAATTGACTTTTTACTACTTTGCTGATTCGTATATCAACTTTAACTCGCTGGTCACCGATCTTTTCAAAGTCTATAAAACTCGCATTTGGATGTCGGCTATGAACCCGGCCTCGTTTGCTCACCCTGCTGGTCTTCATCCTCCTGGATCTGGGCCTCCTGGATCCGGGCCTCCTGGGTCGGGAGCCCTTGGGGCAATCGGAGAGTCCAACGAACTGCAGAATCAGATTATGCACCAGTCCCAGTACTCGGGTCATAACCCATCTTATTCAGGATACGTTCATTCAAACGGACCTGGGTCCTCGGCGATGTCTCACCGCGGACAGCAAATCTCGGCCAACTTCCCGCCCCGCCATTCCCCCCACGCATCAGTTGCACCTCATCAGGATTTCAGCCATCTTCCGCAGCAGCAATTGAATGGATATAATAATTTACCCTACATAAATGCCAACTCGAACGGACACCATAGCCAGAACGTGGGCAACAATCTCGACAGCCATCCCAACGGCGGAAACGACGCATGGATGGCTTCTTTACAGAGCCTCTCTCTCGGCTCCCATTAGAATAAACAAGGATATTTTAGTATTCCTTATTTCCTTTTTACTCTTTTTTATCTTTTTCTAGGTTGAAAGCAGGGAGTTAGTGTAATTTTTTTTTATCGTTCCCGCCATCTATTTCCTAAAATATCATTTCTGCTGTTTCTTACACTTAGGGGTATATTTTCTTGCTTTTTAACTCGCTTTCATCTTTTGCAGAAAGAGAAATTGTCTTTTTCTTCGGACCTCTAGCTATCCATCTACCTGCCAGCTGGAAAACCCCCTTTTTGTCTTTAGTCTTGTCTATCTTTTTGTTCTATTATACTCTGCTCTGGAATATTCGCAAATGGGGGAAAGATAAATTGGAAATCGAGAACCGGCGTTTTTTTTTTTTTAATTTCCTCACTTGTCTGATTTTATTACTTTTGCTTTTAACGTTCGACATAAACGGGGTGGGTATTAAGGTTGTGATGGATTTCTTTCTTTTTTTGCGGCAAGAAAATGTTCATCCTTATATATCTCTTTGATTTTTTCTTTATTCTCCATCATAGTACGTACTGTACCTTCTCTCGTTCCTGTTATTATTCAGTCAGGCTGGCTCGTACCGCCATCATATCTATCCATACCCTGCTCATACCCCCATACCTATCTATACGCACGCATTGTACTCGATATTTAACGGTATACGTTCACGCTCACGTATCTCTACTCTACTCTACCCTACACTTCTATTGCTGCTGCTCGAGTACTACTCTACCCACAAAGTGCTTATCATCCACCCTTGAAATCGACTTCCCCCCCTTCTTTCTTTGTTTCCTACCTACTACACGATAAAGCAAAAGTTATGTAACCCTTTTCTTCCCTTTTTTCCCTTCCATAACACGTTCCTACTACAACTGCTACTACAAAGAAGCCTATACCAGACAGGCAGGATTTCCCCATTTTTTTTACATTTTTTTACACTTCCATCGTTTCCTTATATGCGCTCTTTCACCAAATCATACAATCTCACGATCACGGTTTTTTCCTCCTTTTCAAAAATATTACGTGCCGTTTTTTTTTTGATTTGATTTTGATTTGATTTTGATTGATTTTTTTCCACTACATGCTTGCTTGGGTACCGGTAGATGGGGGACGGGAGTGCGGAAGGGTCCTTTTTTCTTTTCTCTTTTTTACACAAAAACGGGACAAAACAAGAATTTCACAGATGATGAATGGCACCTCTTTTCCTTTCTTCCTATTGCTTGCTTGCTTTGTTGATCGGTTTCTCTTATAATGAATGGAATATCGGGAATGGAAATTGAAAAAAACAATGACGTGGGTTTAGGGGGGGGTTGTCGGGTGTCATCTATTTGCCTCTTGTGAATTCGGCTTTTGAGTTTTTGAAGAGTCTTTCTTGCGTTGTCTTGTTGGTTTGGCGAACTGCGCTTTGTTCAGTCTCGGGGTGAGCGAGTAACGTCCTGTCGACTATGAAAAAGAGCAAGGTGTTTTCTATCTCCCCCAGCTTCTATTCTGCCCTACTCATTCATCCCCGTTTCACACTCTCGCTCACATCTATTTTCTCATCTGACGGCATTAATGACCCATCTCCTTCTCCCATTCACTCACACCTTTCCATAGACTGATTCCCTTTACCCGCTTCATCCATCCAAAGTCATTCCCTCTCTCCCCCTTCTCACTCAGTGGCAAGTCTTTACGGCCGTTCCCTCTCATCTCACTCATTGTTTCGCCCCGGGCAAGTTATGCCGATTCCTAACACGCTCACTTCTCTCCCTGGATGGGGTCTGTACTATCTTATTTTTAAAAAAATTCCGAACCAAATTTATTCTGGCTCTCCATCTCGTGATTTTCTGATTCGAGTGATTTGTTGTGTGGCTGCAGTCCCCCGTCTGGCTTGCCATCACGAGTGACCCCGGAATTAATTTCTCCATGTTCCGGTTTCTTTGTGTCGTGATGATGACATCTCGTCCTGGTGGTGGTGGTAGTGGTAGGGGGAGGTGAGTTGTTTTATATACTCAGTTGATGGTGAAGTAGTGAGTTTGTTGCTGTATCCGTGTTTACGAACCCGTTGGGTCGGGATGGTAGGCGAATTAAGGGTGTTGGAAATTGAGGTAGACGGAAGAGGTAAAACCAGTGGCTGCTGCAGAGGTAATGACTAAAAGGAGGGTTTTACGCAGTGGATGGAGATAGCCCTGATGAGGATGAGAGAACCTTGTATTGTATGTGTAGACAATAGAGAGAAGAGAAGCGAGGAGAGTTTCGTACAGGAAGTAAGGAGTGGAGATGATTGACTTCAGAGAAAGAGAAAAGAAAGGAAACATAGAGGTGAAAACCTTTCACTGCTTACGCATCCTCATATGAGAGGTACACACACCACCGCATTTTCAATCTACGGGTATTTAACTGCCATTTTCAACAAAGGGTGAAATTTGTGAGGATAGAGGCTTCATAGGGCTGTTTTTCCTTCGACATTTTCATTTTTGCAAGAATTTGTTCATACTTTCCCTCTCCTTCTTCCCCTTGCGCACTTGAGTTCCACGAAGAGGTGCGATAGATGGTACAGTATGATGTATGATAAGTAAAGCTGACCCGGCTTCCTCACGATGTTAATGAGGCCGCGGGAATAAGCATCATCACAAATAATCACTCGATTGGAAGAACCTGTGGGACGATGTAATGGCGAATCTCTCTCTAGCCCCCAGGAGCTTTCACAGGGGGGGGAAGTAAAAGAAGAAAAACATCCAAGCAGCCTTCCTGCCTATTGCCCCTTCTTAACCCTCCCCTCATAAGCCCTCCACGACCTCTCCCTATAAACCTCGGCAATGGCCACTGGATCATCAGCGCCGACAATCCCCCTCCCAACGATAACCACATCGCACCCATCCCTGCCGACAACCTCTTCTGGAGTCCTATATTGCTGTCCAAGCCCATCCCCCCCAACCTGCAATCCAACGCCGGGGGTCATGACGATAAAATCCTCCCCCTCCTCCCCCCCACCAACCTCCTTCATAGCAATAAACCCCATGACAAACCCCCTCCACTCCCTATCCCTAGCCATGGCCAGCGTCCTCTGCTGGTACTCTCCGCCGCCCAGATTCCCTTTGGAGCTCATCTCGGCTAGCAGCAGCAGCCCACGTGGCTGTCCGATCCCGTCCGCGACCTCCTTCAGCCCTCGTATGATTCCCGGACCGGGCACCGCGTGGGCGTTGGTTATATCGGCCCAACTCGCGATCTCGTAGACGCCGCCGCGGTACTGGTGCTGCACCGTGCTGCCGATGTCGGCGAATTTGCGATCCTCAAAGATCATAAATGCGTGCTCACGGGATAGCTCCTGCAGCTTCGTCGTAAAGGATTTTATTGAAGAGGCGGCGGTGGTCGGGGGGAAGGCGATTATGTCGATGTGGGTTTTCAGCAGGCAGATTTTGGGACCGAGTTGGCGTACCAGTGCGAGGATCTTTTCCGGGTCTGTGTGGTCAACCGACAGGCAGAGGTTTGTGCGCTTTTGCGCCATTATTTGTAGGAGTTTGCGTCCCGCTGCTGTAGGGTGCGTTTGGGAGCGGGATTCGTAGGTTTGGGTGGAGGGCATTTTGATTTGCTGTTGCTGTTGGTGGTGTGGTGGGAAAGGGGGGGAGATGGGTGAAGCTGTGTTCTCCCGTATGGTGCGTGCCATCCAAAATGTACAGAAGGCTGAAGGAGTGTTACGTGGCTAAGTATCATAGTTTTTCTTCTGCCAGGACATCACTGTGACTGTCATAAAACCCAGCATTAGGGTATAATTTTAAGAATTACTTACATTGTGAACCTCATGTAAGATAAAATCCAAGATATATATTATTACTATATTGTACATTGGTATTATTTTTAATTAACCAAGTTCAACTATCTTAGAAACACACCTGTTACTTTTGTACAGATGCTTTACAGCAGTGAGAAAGTCTTTTGAACCATACTCGACTCCAGTTCGATAGGTATCCATGATTCTCTCCACCTTCTGTGCATATCTCCAAATTTGTCCTTCAGAAACAGATTCTAGTGCCTGTGGAATAAGATTCCTCAAAGTCTTAACACTATAACCACAGTTGTTACATGTATATCGCTTTGCAGCTCACTCTATAAAATTTATCTCGGAATGAAAATTTGGATAGAACAATGCCCTATGATGACATAAAAGTTTTTTTGGGGGGATTGCGGGGTTGGTGGGGGTGGAGGGTACCGTCAATTTTCTTCATAGGGCAGAGGCTCGTTTCGTTCGGCTCTTCGTGGCGGATATGCGTGGCTTGTATGGTAAGCATACTGAGCGACCATACGATTACGATAGTGATTGATCGTAGACAAGGATCACGACCAACTTTAATGAATGTCATCACACTGTATTTGGGCGGTTGCATTTCTACTTTTAGACTACCCCAGAAGGCACCCCGAGCGCGCCCTCGAGAACCGGGGCCCTTGCTCCCATGCAAGTACAGCACTATAGAGAAATAGGGCAGAGGTGGAAATAGTCTGCTAGGCTATATTAAATTATGCTGCCACTTCGGAACCCGGTATAACTACAGAAGAAAGGAAGAAAAGGAAAAAAGGATGCGAGAATAAAGAGAGGGAAGAACCCCACCCGTCCGTCGGGTTGCGCCTTTTAAAATCTGTACTTATCCTTCTTTTTCTTCGCATTTTCCTCCTCACGCTTTTGTCTCTTCCGGCTCTCCGCCGCAATCATGTCACTCAAGTCTTCTTGGAAGCCTTGTCGTTCTCTTCTCTGAGCCTCCTGTGCGGCTTCGTACTGCTTTTTGACCGCCTCACTCGATAGGCCATCTAATTCCAGTGCAGAAGGATCAAGGGCAACCTCTATATCGCCGGGCTTCTTCCTCTGTAAGTTAGGTTAGAAGCTGGTATACTTAAGGAAGGAATATAAACAAATACCTTTCGATCTTCTTGACCAAGTACCGGCAAATTGGTATAGTTTCCAGTTTTACCAATGTCGTAAGCACGCTCTCCTCCAAAGAAACCCTTAGCACGGATACTCTGTTCGGGCAGCACAGTGTATAGATTCCTCTGAATGGAATCCTCCTCTGTCTCTGTTCCATCTCTCCGCTTCCTGAGCTCAAACCCACCATCAACAGGCTCAAATTCGCTAGGAACACTCGAAACCATTCCTGAGGGGGTGTCCATCCCACTAGGTGTGGTAAGGCCTTCGGTGATATCATCATCACCTTCTTGATCCTCGTCCTCATCCTCATCCTCATCACTCTCGTCTTCATCTTCCTCTTCGTGTACGAGCTCACCCCATAGAGTCTTCTCTATTGGTTCACCGGTTTGCGCCGGCGCCTGAGATTGCAAAACACCAAAAACATCACCATAAAGGGGTCTGTTATATTCGTCGGTAGGAGGTTTTCCATATCCACCGGGATGAAATCCCCACTGGGCTCCTGGCGGGATAGGAGCATTTAATCCAGGAATCTTGAGACTTGGGTAACTGGGAGGTGGGCCGAACCGCTGCATATTGATAAGCCATGGTGGTGGAGCACCTGGAGGAATGTTCAACGCTTCCTTCAGCTCCTCACTCAGTTCTCCTGGCCTCCTATCTTTCAAGTTTGTTTCGTATTCTTTCCCTTCATAGTAGACCTCTCCATACATGGTCAATTGAGGCTTCGTTTGGAATCTAAAGAAAGCGTCATGTAGCTTCTGATAATCTATATCAAGCTTGCCCATTTTTGGCTGGACTCGCTCTCTCATCTTTGATTTCAAAGACTGGGCGTCCTCCTTCTCTTTTGCGGAATCGCGCATCTCCATGATTCCAGTATCCTTGATAAATTTTGGGAGTTCGAAGGGGGGTTTCTCCATACCGCGCTTGGACGAGAGATATTCGCGTTTGAGTGACCAATGATTCGGAACGGGGACACAATTTCTGTAAGACTTTAGATGAACAAGTAGACGTGGGTCTTGGGCTGAGGTATCGGTCCATTCAACAGTCTCTGGACGCTTCACGAGTGCCTATATCAAAACTATGGTGTTAGCAAATACAAAGAATAAAATAAAAACGAAACAGAATATACACCCCATAGACACTCAAGCACGCCGTGTGCCCCGACAGCCGAACCAGTCTAAAATACGATAGTCGCATGCGTGCAAATAGTGGGAAATAATATTTCCTTACGTACGTACTCTAGGCTTGCGACTTGAGGTATTTAAGAAGTCTATGCGGTCTTTCCATCTCGAAGAGACACAAGCGGTGGGTGGGGGGCTGTCAACACACCTTAAGCTCCGCTACACTAAGCTTGTCCCTAGCTTTTCGTGCTTTCTTGCTCAACTTCTGTTCTTCCTCCTCCTTTTCATCATCTTCATCGGGGACGTTGTCGTAGTCGTTGTATATTACTTCACCCTTTGCTTCTTCCTTTGCTTGATCCTACGACGCGATCCCACCTTAGCTGTGACTTGAGTGGGATAATGATAGTTAAAGGGTACTCACGTCATCAACATTAAACCGCTCAAGGATTCTTTTATACTCGGCGTAGTTAGGATCATCTTCGTCTATTTCTAAATCACCAATGTTGAACTCGGGCGTACTCTCAGGAACCAGCGAAAGTTGCTTCGATGGAGCTCTCTCCGATTCCTATCATCGCATCGAACACTAGTCAGCGATGTTCCTTTTCTCTCTATGGGCCACCTTTCGAATGGCTAAGAGTAAACTCACAGATTCAGTCTCGGAATCGGTGACCGCACTCCCTCCTCGTGAAGCCTTTTGTTGCTTCCTCAGCTTTTTCTTCTCGCGTCGTAGCTGGTTCTTGCTCAACTTTTGTTTTGGCTTCGTAGAAGCGCCACTGGCTGCCGGGGGAACTGCCACAGCAGTGACCATAGCGATTCGGCTGATCGGGCTAACGAGTGGATGTGGTTAAGTGTTTTTGAACAGAAAGGATGGTGTAGTAGAGAAAGCCGGGGGAAGTGTTGTAACAAGGTGAATGTTTCCTTCCTCGATGAGACATCCGTTGCGGCGGCCTAGGTTCCACTTTCTACTCGAGAGATGTTACCCGGACATTGTATTCACTACTGAATTTCAGTAACACAGTATCATAACGGAAGACTCAGGAGGGCTGAACTACACACGTCTCCTGTTTCTCCCTGCTCCTTTCACCCAAGCCAGCAGCCATAATACCCAACTCCAACTCCCCGACACTCCTTTGCGTATTGTATTCTTTGGTTCCTACAAATTCCAAACGTTAGACACTTTTTCTTGTTCTTTTCAGAAGAAAAACACCCCGAAACAATGGCGCCCCGTCAATCGACAAAGTCTCGCAAGGACAAGTACACCATCATTCTCCCTACCTACAACGAGCGCAAGAACCTGCCTGTTGTTACTTGGCTTCTGGAGAAGACCTTTACCGAACAGTTTGTTACCTGTAATTCAAGCCTTGACCGGCAGTTTCTCTAACAATACGCGAACAATAGCAAGCTAGACTGGGAGCTTGTTATCGTCGACGATGCTTCTCCAGATGGCACCCAGGAGGTTGCAAAGCAACTGATCTCCGTTTATGGAGCTGATCGCATTGTCCTCAAACCGCGCGCGGGAAAGCTGGGTCTCGGAACTGCATACGTCCATGGACTTCAGTTCGCAACTGGCAACTTCGTAATCATCATGGACGCTGACTTTTCCCACCATGTAAGATCACATAACCGTGGTAAAGTTTAATGGAAGCTAACATGTACTGTAGCCTAAATTCATCGCCGATTTCATTGCACTTCAAAAGACGAAAGATTATGATATTGTTACCGGAACCCGTTATGCGGGCAACGGTGGAGTTTATGGATGGGATTTCAAGAGAAAGCTCGTTTCTCGTGGAGCGAACTTGCTTGCGTCTGTTGTGTTGAGGCCCAATGTCAGTGACTTGACTGGAAGCTTCCGACTTTACAAGAGGAAAGTCTTAGAAACAGTCATCTCGCAGACGGAGAGCAAGGGATATACCTTCCAGATGGTATGGCTTCTACACTGTATGGTGTGGTTCTGTTGCTGACAATTATGGCTACAGGAAATGATGGTTAGGGCCCGAGGTCTTGGTTACTCAGTTGCTGAGGTACCTATTTCCTTTGTTGACCGTATCTATGGTGACAGTAAACTTGGCGGAGATGAAATTGTAGAATATGCTAAAGGAGTGCTCAACCTTTGGCTCAAGGTATAAGCGGGGCAAATAATTAATCTAATAGTCGCTAGGAGGAAGAAATTGAGTTGTCGGGTGTATCGTCTCATGTCTTGTTCGAGTTTTGATTAGTATATCTAGATACCCAAAAGCAACGCCTATCTACGATAAAAGGTGTTGAGTTGTGCATTAAAGAGAAAGGGTGGTATGATATTTATTACCCACGTGACCTACTAGCCACATATCATACTACCGCCACACTATACGAGTAGAAAAATTAAGCTCGCCCCGTCACACACCCCTTTTCTGCTCATCCCCACCGAATCACCCACCCTACCGCCACAACCATGTCCTCAATTTCATTGAAACCCCTACTCCGCATTCCCACGCCTCCGAACGCCTCAAAGCTACTGCCACGAACAGCTACACGCAATGCGACCCTCCTCCGCCGGCCCAAACGTCCTCACCAATTCGACCAACTCATAATCCTGACGGACGGTAGCTCGTTCAAACAGATGACCACCTCCCCCCGCGGCGTCTTCCGTACCACAAAAGACACGAGAAACCACCCTCTGTGGAACGAGAGCGACGCAGCGGTAATGGGGCTCGAGGAGGACGAGGCGGGGAAGCTGAAGGCATTCAGAAACAAGTATGGTCATGGATTCGACATGCAAGATGCTCTGGAGATCGAGAAGGAACTTGAGTCGGACGCTGTCGGGAAGGATGCCGCGGCGGGTAGTTTGATGGACGTTCTCAGGTATAATGCTGATGAGGAGGATATCAAGGGCGGGAAGAAGAAGTAGTGGATGGATGGCTATTACAGACGAATGAATAAATGAATGGACGCGGCGGGGCGTGGCGGGGCGGGGGGTATCCGGTTTGCTGTATCATATAAACTTTGGTGAGGCAGTAGGGCAATTGTGCAAAAGTTATGATACGTTACTAGTACCGTAGGCCACCGGACCGGTTTTAGATCTGCACAAGATATCAAGTCTGGATATATGATCCTGATTCACCTATAAGTTTGACAACACCTATGATAGATGTCTATGCATATGGCTGCTGGACAAATGGTGCTTTGGGGAGGTTTTTCCTATAATGGCTACTACAATTTCCATTGCGGTACAATATCGGGCAGGCGGGTACCGCGTGCCCAACACTTTTGGCGTGCAGCTGCACAGATCGCCTTTAATGCGCTGCATTACTTGTAAGATCGTATTATAATTGAGATTCATTATTCGACCAGGTTCGGAATGGTATGTTGGAATGTACTAGTAGTAATTCGCACCACCAAAAGAAATAGCAAAAAAACATAAGAAATTATGCCATAAGCAGCACCTATTGGGCTACCGGCACCACGATCAATAGACTCTCTCAGCCTCAACTTCTTTTCCCTTCCCCTTCTATTCAGCGGTCAGACCGGTGCCAGCCTCGGTTCCAACAATCCCAGCGGCCGCGGTCCCCGGCACAGCGACCGTGGAGCATATCGGGGCCCCGCTCCCACCCCCCGCTTCCCCAACCTTGGCCTCCGCCGCTACGTCCAACTCTGCACGTCAGAATTTTCCACCTGGATAAGCCTTGGTAGGCGGATACGGTACGTACGAAATTCCCACTGCTCAACCCCGTCGACTCCCATACAATAGGCGAACTTCCCCTCCTTCTCATCGAACCTTGCGGTCCACCCGTGGGGCAAGCTCCTCGGTGGAGGCGGAGGGAAGTGCTGCTCGCTGTGCATATTACTAGCGGGGGGAGCATGATAGGATCCTACGTTGTGACTTTGCGCTGCGACCTTCGCTTCCCGCACGTCGGCGATGATGCCGTGAAGTTTATTTTTTATAGAGGACATATCTGATTTGATGTGGAGTATTTTTTCTGGAGAGGGGGGCTGCGCAAATAAATGGATGGAGTAGAAAGCCAGATCAAGGTAAGGTTGATCTACGGTATTGGGTCATCGACGGGAGTTGGGGAGCCGAGGTGATGGTTGGCTATTGGGTTTGGGTTGCACGCTGTCGGAGGCTTGCATGGACTCCCTTTGACCCGCGTAGACATTCAGACATTCGCGGTCTTTTGCCTTAACGTTCTAGATATAAATAATACCGTACCGTATCCACTGATCAAATTAGCTATCCCCGACCCAATATGTGTTAATTCCGGTCCAGTCAGACAGTACTCACTCGCCTTTGCCGGGAATCTAATAGGCTATGATATTTTTTTTACCAGCGAGGATCGTTGGATGTGGCCATCCTGTTGTGCTGATCTGCTCCTGTAGCGAGGGTGACCAAAGTCTCAGCGACAGGTTGGGCTAATTCTACCAAGCTTCTTGTCCCCTATGACAATATGCAGCGGGCACCTGGGGAGTGAGCACAGGTAAGGCGGTCCCAGTTTGCACTCGTACCAGTACTGGCCGAGGTTTGGTGGGTGTAACTAGGCGAAGGGTCACCTTTTGTTTTTTCAAGGTGGAAAGAGGCGGTACAGACTCTGCTCCTCCCGCCACAGCTGCCAATATCGCACCCCCGTCTCTTACCCTCAACCCGGGTGCTGTGCCTCACTAGACCATTCTGAGGCGGTTAGGAGGGGGTTGGTACGACAGCTCCAATTAGTCCTCTGTCGCACAGTAGAAAAGCAAACCACCGCTGATAGCCCTACAAGGCAAACCCAGTCCAAACCCCACTGCAAGTAAGAAAAAAGGGGGGATAGGAACCTAAGGAACAAAAAGACGTAGAGAGAAACAAAGAGGACAAGGAGGGAGAGCTTCGAAATTTCCAGGATACTAAATCATCCTCGGGGGGGGATGCCACAAGGACAATAGTTCTACTTGTACAAGTAACTTTCCTGCCACAAAAGATGTGCAACCAGGAGACAGTCTTGTGTTGGGTTGTACGAGTATCTGGCCTTCCGTCGCATGTTGTTTGTGGTGGTAGGAGTACGGTAATGGATCGATGGATGGTAGGAGGGGTTGGTTTGTGGCCAAAAAAAGGGGGGGACCATCGCCAGACACAAAATACCGGTGCTCGTATCATACTCGAGTATGATAGCATGCAAGACATTAACTACAGACGACAGTCACCACATCTAAGCCTACGTTAAGCCCTGTGACCTGCAATAAAACATCTGTGACACAAAATACCCTCCACTGTCCAGTATCACTCGTACAAATACCGTACCGTAGGATTTCAACTAGATAGGGGGGCGGGGGAACTTTAGGTCATTGGTACCATGAGCCAATTGCTGGGGGCGGTTGAGGAATCAAGAAATCTCACTGCCCCCAGAACTCTAGAGCACTTGAGCCGGACTGCGCACACCCTTGTTCAACTTTCCAGGTTCCATGTTTTTTTTTTGACAAGTGAAGGAAGATGATGCTCTCCAATTTAACCGGCCAACTCCAGCGCAGACTTTTTCCGGCTCCGCTACGGAGCAACTCCTTACCTATTGTTGCCGTCTCCAGTCCGCGAGTACCATATAGGTGTTGGGATGCCAGCGGCAAATCAACACGCATATATATCTCTATGGATCGCAAGCACACCGCCCGTGAATTATGTGGCATTAATCGGTACCGAACACGACTCCCAAAGGATGAACACCACATAATACCGACAGGCGCTACGTTAACTTTCTTGGAATCCGGTATTCGCCTTGCATCCCCCCCAATTTTGGCGATTGAGGCATTTCAGGCCTCGATGTTAGGCACCTCGAATAGAATGGAACAGGACGACAGTATCAAGATATGATGGCATGAATCCTCTACCGGTAGTGGTGTACGGATCAACAACACACCCCTCCACATTCCCTAAAACGACAGCTGTCCCTCGCTTTCGGAGTGCACTCTACGCGGATGGTGCGTGCTCGAGTAGAGTGGCCGATATGCGAAACGCCTGTTGGCTTACTGTACTTCAAAGAGAAAGTACTCTTATGAGTACGAACCACATTCGCCGCAATATGTCCAAGCGAATCGCAGCCTTGTCTCCCCCGCATCAGGGTATGTCTCACTTCGGCTGAGGGTACGAGCACTTGTACTCGAGCAGAGGAGTTGTAACGGTGTCTGTGTGAGAAATATGGACTCTCAGTCAACGAGTTAAATCTTTTCTCCTTTACAATCCCTGCCTGAAGGTCCACTCAACACATTATTCACACGATATCACTCGCTTGCTTGGTCTCATGGATGTGAATGGGCGGAGCTGGCTAGCGTGATAGCAGGTTGCCCCGGCCGATGCTCTCTATCGAAGCCAACGACTAGCGCGTTCTGTGAGAGTGGGGAAAGGTTAGGTGGGCTTTCCATGGGTGCGGCGAATAGGTATATTTGTCACGTGTTCCATCAGAGCAAGTTGGGACGAACTTTTCATCAAATCTTCCTCTTATCAGATTCACGTGACCAATATATGGTACCTACAGTATCGATCGCACAATTGCCACTGCACTGCGCCCTAGCCATATCAACTTCGCGATATTGACCGATAGACTCAGAAGCCAGTCTGAGTGGGTTCGCCTCACTCACCCTTAACCCCCGATGCAATTCCTCGAACGATTCCTCTGACCCGGCTGGGATCGTCCCACGAGCGCTGAAATGCTGCACTTTAGGCTCCCTTCGCACTTCCAGGAGCGCAGTTCGTGTGCCTGTCAGAAGTGTACTGGTACGGTAAATTAAGGATTTTTTTCTCTCTATTCCGGGTCGGCGAGCTCCGCTGCTTTCTCCCGAGGTTAATACCAAACTCCGAATCCGCACAACTATCGATAGCAAATATAAGGGGTATCAAGCTGCCACTGGTTCTAAAAGTAGGATTCCCCCTATGTAGTGCGACCGAGGAAACTTTCAAGGGACGGACCCTTGACGGTGAACCACTGGGCACGGTTAGTTCGGCCATGCAGTGTTTCTTTAATCCCGGTCTTTGGGCAGGGTTCAGGCTCTCTGGTCTGGAACTAGCCGAGCGACTCTAAAATAGACACCGGTGCTCAAGTACTCGTACTGTACTAGTACGGTACGGTACTGTGCTCTTCAACGAGTGGCCGGGTGGCGAGCAGGGGCATTTGGTGGACAAAAGGGGAAATCGTCAAAGGAGGGTAAATAGGAAACCTTGTTGATTCCTGTTCTTCACGCCCCATTTTCGTCTTACCCCGCCAGCGGAGGGTTTACTGTAGCTTGGCACCAGTACTCGACTGCAAGTACGGGTATGGTACAGATACAATACCATAATATCTTTTCGTGAAAGCCGAATTCACTCTTAGAGAAACTAGGGGATCTGCTCAATTGTCTTTAGCTATTTGTTTAAAGTGTGGCGATTTGGGAGGCGTATTGCCCTCTTGTTGGCTCGGCTGGCTTCAACTCTAATCCGATTTTTGTACTGGTACTGTACAAAAAGGTACGGCACCATACCAGTACAGTACACCAGTACCGGTACTTGAGCACAGTCTCAACCTTATTATCCCCATGGTGAAACTGGGGTGGTGACGAAAAGGGATCGCTAACAAGTACTGTACTCGAGTACCGGTAATTTTTATTGCTCTGCTTTGGGCATATCCCTTTTTGCCCACCGAATAACGCACTAGTACTCGTACAGTACTCGAGTACCCCTATTCGCCACCAGCCCAGTTTCGTCGTGGACACGATGGGGGGTCACTAAAGACTGCACTTGAGTACGAGTAGGGTCCGGTGCAGTTGGCGGCATCGCGGGCCCTTTCGCACGTCAGGGGCTCGCCAGGCTTTTTCTTTTGATCCTTGACAGCTGCAAACGACATCCAGGATGTTAGTTGGAAATGCCTCCCTTGGGCGGTGTGAGACATTGGATTCGGTACTACCCGGACCAAAAAAGAAACTAATAACTATTGAAGAAATGTTGGCAGCGAAACGTGCCTTTTCTCTTACTAACCGACCTGGTACATTTGGAACTTTTCAATTTTTAGCGAATCGCAAAGCTAAATTCGTTCCATTTGTGGCTTAAGTTGGACCGCCCGGCAATGAATCTTACTGTCTCATACCGGTACTCGAGTACAGTACTGCTCAAAGGGATAGCGGAAATCCTCTTTGGGCGACTCGAGAAAGCGGGGGATCAAGGCTGGCCCATCGCGTTCTCCACACTTCTTTGTCGCTGCGGCCTGTTGGTTTGTAGTCAACCTTTCAGATCGAGTTGGCGATAACGAAAGGCTTTTCGTGCGGCCAACAGGGGAGGGGAATGGGGTATATGATCAGTAATTGGCCGATTATGAAATTGGGATCACTAGGGGTCACTCGCCCCTTATTCTCTGCAGGGCGGCTCGGCTTGCTCAAGAGGTATTCTTATGGAAACGAGAACAGGTGAACGCAAACAAGCGCTCTCCTCCTTAGAATGAGCCAGTAGGAATTAAGTGTTTTGGAAACTATTGTGGGGGATCCTCCGGGAGGAACGAAAGACCGGGTCTAACCTACCGATGAGTTTCTAAACATCCGCCTACACTTGTCGTTTTTCGCGACATTCTCAAGCACTGCCTACTAGCAAATAACTGTGAGCCATCAGCCAGATACCAGTAGGTTCTCTAGACCGTTCGAGTGCCTTAGAGAAACCCTTGGGCCTGACTGATTCGTGACCCGTTACCACAAAATGCGCCACAAAGAGTTTTCACTGGCCCGACGGCTCGTTTTGTCTCAGCTGGTCAACCCGTGGACTCTTTTGTGCGAAAACCAGTGCAGGACCTGACTTTCTGCGGATTAACTTACCCACCCATAGCCCCACGCAGTATGGTTGACTTAGGAATTTTTTGATGCCACGGCTCCCCCCCATCAGACAACGTTTGGTGCAATTTCCCACGTATGGTTTGGTGTGACGAATGAGTATGTCTTACTTTATAAGGAGGACTCCTACTGCCTTTTCTTCTTTCCTTCCTTTCGAGGCTTTCAGAACCTTTGGCATTCCAAGGCTTCCAATACTTCAGCACATTCAATACCTTCAAGAAACTCGAGAGAGAGGGAAAGAGGGAGAAAACAACAACCGGGTCTTGAGACGAAACACTACCGGTAGTCATGATTTGTTTGTTCCTCCTCCCGCTGCTGGTCCCGTTTTGCCTGGCCCTTCCTCAGGGGGAATGGGGCGCTTCAACTGGGCCAGCTTCGATTTTTCCGGCCTCAACTACCATCATGGAAGAGGTTACTACGACAGTACCGCCTCTACCAAAGAAAACGACCACTGAATTGGGAATTCCACAGCTGGCAGAGGTTGATTGTCAGGACCCATCGTGGATACCGACTGTGGATGCATGGATGAGGGAGGAGGTCGATAGAAAGCTTAAGGAGTGGTGGGAGTCGATTCCGGATAGGAGCAGTAAGAACTTTGTCGCCGAGTTTGGGAAGGCCTTTGGAGACTCTGCACATAATCTTGCCTGTGGAGTGGATACCGAGGACCAGTGCATAAACCCGAGCTGCAAAGGTTTGTCTTACACACTGATTCTCTCGTCCATCCGTTCGTTTTTTAGTTCTAATTCCTGGTTTAGTATTCCAAACTGCAAACGCCCCGAAATGGACATACTTTGTCCGAGTTGCAATCTCGAACCTAAATCGTTTCATGAGACTTCTCCATGTACGTTCGTTCACCTTCCAACTCCTCACCCGAGTCGTTAAATTAGGATACTTATCGTGCTAACCCCCGCAAAAGGCAGGGATAGGAGATGGCCAACTGGGCTTTGAATCTCTACGCGAAGACGTGGCACAAAACTTCTTTCCCTGGAAAGACACCCGTACAGAACTCGAAAAGTCAGCACCCTGGCTCGCGGCGGTAGTCTCCACTGCTGCTGGATTCGTTCCGTTTGGATTTGCTGCGAGAGGGATAATGAATACTGCGTTCATCAGTGGAGTTTCCACTGCTGGAGCTGCGTTTGCTGGGGCTGCGTTCACGGAGGTTGGTCTTGATCCCTCAATCAAGCCAATGTCAGTTGCATTCAATTTTGTTCCTGTTTTACTTCTGGTGTGGGTGATAGGCGCTGACTGAGGGCTAGTATTTCGCGGATGAAGTTATTGAGCGAGTTGGGGAAGTTTGTGGCGGATTATTGTGAGACTGCGAGGGAGATCTTGGGAAAGTGGTCTATGTTGATATTTAGGGGGGGTAAGGATAGGTCTGGGGGTGATATTTTGTTCGTTCTTCACCTTTCCGTTGTGATCTAGTCCTAAACGTCTAACATGGAGCAGTGTCTACCTCCGCGGTGGGCGATTTGTCCTTCAGGATGAATGGACAAAGTCAGACCTGGAAAAGTTCTTCAAGAAACGGCTAGTGGCTTGGTTTGTAAACCTCGAAATCAGGTGCGAACAACCTCTTCGATCCAAATCTCACAGCCACTAACACCCATAACAGAAAACACACCAAAACCTTCGTCCTCTGTGCAAACAGCACAGACCCAGATAGTGTGATATCCCCCTTAGAATCACAATATAGAGCCGGCAATGGAACTCGTGTGTGTAGTCTCTACCGGTACTATCCCCCTCCCACTTCTCTTCTATCACGTTTTTTCCCCTTAAACTGACCAAGCCTACCTAACACAGTCTCGATGACGCGGGCAACCTCAAAGACCTCATCGCAGTCGAAAAACTCAGGCAACCCCAGTACAACATCACGTCCCGAGACATAGTCCAGTCTAGCGTGGATGCGTATCTGGCCGGTGGCTTGGACTACACCCCCGAAAACATGACGTCGAGGTTACAGGTCTCAGCAGCACTCCCATCTAACCAGCAATGGTTCGCAAAGGGTGCCGCAGGAGAGGGCGCTTTCACGATTCCGGTTTGTGATGTTGGATGGAAGGCTGAGTATATGGGTAGGGGGATGCCTTGTTGTTGCGGTAAGTTCTCTTTCTTTTCTTCCTCCTTTTGCCAGAAATCTGAGGGCTGATCGGAGATTGGTGCCAGGCGTCGGATGCAGGGAGACAAAATCCTTCATGGAAAAGGCGAATATGGGTGGCTTCGATCCTGTCGAGAAAGTGTGCAAGGAGGAGATTTGTCGTGAATGTGCGACCGTGGATTACGGCAATGATGCCTCTTCGTCGAAGCCTTCCGGGAAAGCCCTTGTTGGGGTGTTTTTCGCTATTGTGGTTGCTAATCTCTTGCTTGGTTGATGATATCCGCTTCCTTACTCTCCTATCTCTTTCTAATTTATCTTCCCCCCCCACCTCTTTTCATTCATCACTTTGTCGAGCTCGGAAAACACAGGGCAACCAAAAATAAGAATTTCCTGTTACATACTGGCTGGGTCATTTGTTTTTATTTCGGTTTTCTAGGAGTTTTTTCTTTCTTTTTTTTTTTTTGGGCCACCGGCAATCTGCACTATTTCTTAACACAATAGGGAGGATTTTCATCCTTTTTCATTCTTTGTCATTTTGATTATTTGATTATTTATCTTCTGTACTTCGCACAAGGCTGTTTCTTTACAGGAGGGCTTGATCTGTTCTTATCCCTCCGCTCCAAATTTCCTAATTTCCTACTCCTCTTTGCTCATCGTCTTCACTTTGTCAAGTCCATTAAATTTTCCTGGCATAGGCGGATAGATATATACCCACAATAAACCAACCACCCTGCGTCATCACTGCGCACTCGGTGCAATTTCCAACAACGGAAAGAGGAAAAATAGTTGAGCGAGTAACGGCTGCGTATAAGGGAGAAGGTCCAGAAGTGAAAAAAAAAAATTGCGGTAGTAATAATAGCGCCCCTCCAACTGGATACCCCCATGCAAGAATAAAGCGATATTCCTGTATACCGGAAGCAGTGATTTAGTTCAAGTAGGGGAGAGGAGTAAGATTGATTTCTGACATGGACGTTCGTAACGGGATTCGTCTCGTGTGCTGTGTTTCTGATTTGGCGGGGAACGTGTTGTATTCTTCGGGGAGAGAAATGTGACGAAAGGTTTACATTATTTTGGTATCATATCAGAGTCCTTTTCGCGTATTGGATCCAAGTACCATAACTGTACTGGTATCATACTGGGTCGAATATAAATTAGTGCGTAGTAGGGCACTTACCCACCCACCGTAGGGCGCTAGAGTTGAGAGTGAGACATTATAATTATCATAATAATATTATTATCATACCTGATCTACATAGTACAGTGCTCGTACAGTACAGTATACCCCTTACATATTCTCTAAAAAGCTGTACGGTGCAGTAATGAGCCCTACGATATAACTTTCTTCTAGCTATGATACATATCGCCACGGATGGTGAAAGTCTTCCGCCGAACATGGGGAGAATCACCCCCCCCCCATTCAACTGGAGAAGTGACAACGTCAACTTGGCAGTGCTGATATTGCCGTGAGCCGTCAATCCATTTCCCTGACAGTATACTTTTTAGGCAGCAGGCGAAGCCATCCAGTCCGCTTTGAAGGAACTCGGTGGGGAGAGGCAAAACCACCAGTTTTTTTGTATAATAGCGTGTTTTCGAGTAATTACTCCGTGTATCCGACAACTCCGCCATCAGACTAGTCGATGGATACAACGACCTTCCCGAATACTGACTGGTTTCACGTTAATGACTAACTTGATCGGTATTTTTCAGATGTTTGGGAGATTCTAACTTTACACTTTCGCCGGGTGTAGTTGTATCATCATAGTAAGGCTGGGTGGGATACCGATAGTCTCGGTTGGTACTTGCACCATCTTTTTTTTTGTTTCGTTCGATGCGAATCTGAGAGACCTTTTATTGCTGAATGGGGGAGGTGTGAGTGAGAAGAGACTGATAATTTATCACGACACTGGAATTTCGGAAAAAGAATGGCATTATCGATCGGGCCTGAAATGTCTAGTGGTTGAAGGACCCGTCATGAACGATACCAGCGGGGAGGTCGGGAGATCAGCTCCCAACATGGTCGTGGATGTAGTAGGCATTAAAAAAGCAAAAAACAAATAAACCCTGATGAACCATTTTTTGCCATCTTGATAGTCTGGTTGTCCTATTACTCTCAAACCCTTTTCCGGCGGTTCGGGGGGGGGGGTCTTTTTTTTTTGTGGAAGTATAGTCATAGAGGCAACCCCTCCCGAGTTAGGACAGCACTTTTGCGAATTCTGAAGATCAAGATATGATACATACACCTAGATTTCCCTTTTTTCCTGACTTTCTAGGATTGCCACATTCTCTCGGGGGGGGGGGGTGAATCCACTCCCGGCAAGTGGGCAACAAACCATGTTAGGCCTTGGGCATCGGGCAGCGACCTAATTAAGTGGTCCATGCGGGGCGTGACATTTTTTTTTTGTGGGAGGACAGCACATACAGTAACGGGTTTGAGATCTCGGTCGGAGGAGTTGAGAGCAATCTGCTCCGTTTGTAGTTGGCCTTGCATCCGTACCCCAGTAACCGGAGGCTCGTACTTTCCCCTACGGTTCCTCACGCAAGCGTTCTTCATTCTATCCGTGCGGGGATATGTAAGTGTTCATCTCCTCATCCGCACCAAGTTCCGCGCCTAACAACGAGCGGTCTTTCAACTCCCAAGGTTTGAGTTGAGTTAAGCAATGGTGGTGAAGACAGCACGGCCACGCGGGAGCAGAAGCAGAGCAGAGAAGAGAGACTACAGATGCACACCGCCAGCGTTCCCTTCAATCTATGTGAATACTTACCTACACGTCCCGGAAACTCGCAGTGGTCCTATCTAGAAACGAGAACAGTCATGCTCAATCACTCGGAAGATAGTGAGTATACTATCATATCTGCAGTCCAGCCAGTGACCGCTTCCGAGCGCTGCCGGTAACGCGCGCGTCCGGGAAATGTGGAGATCTCGTGGGGAGTTCTCTTGTGTATGTCACACCGTTAGGGATATCTCTTGTATGGTAGGGGGGCAGATAGGTGTGCCATCAGGGAGCACTCGGAGAATTAAGGGAGGGGCTCTGCGGGGTGTGATATCGAATGCGTGATATTCGGGACTTCTGAGGCCCGCGTAGCTGACTAGGGTACAGGGCTGGCAGCACTGGTATTCTGGGTGTTGACCCTGTTGGGGAAAGGCGAGCTAACTTGGGGATCGTGATATGGTGCTTGAGTGGAGCTAGTAGGGTACGATAATAGAGGAGCGCTCAAAACCCGCGGTCGATTTGATGATACTGATACCGTAGGCACTGCCCGAGCCCCGGCCAGAGACGGCTGTGCTCACCGTAAGGAGTGGTGAAGATCCGGTAATCACTCAAGCTGTGCTACATGTTATAGAGCTAAACCGGTATGATATCTGCAGTGAAATGCGGTGCGTAAAACTCCCCTTCCCCATCGATACCCCCCATCCTTTCCTTCCCCTGTCCGTTCCACGATCTAGCCGACAGAGGCGCACGATTGGATAATTTCCATAAACAGGACCACACTACACCCACCCACTCGTGTGGGGTATGCGCTCCTGGGGCGGCGGTGTGCCGTGCTCTTGGACATGATCTGGAGATCCTTCGAGTAGAATGGATTTTTCTGGTGGTTTGGGGGAATTGAGGCGTGTGTAAGGTGATATGTTGTTGCTCGATTTTGGTTATGATATTGTGGCCTGGTGTGAGTATTTATGGTTCGGCGTGGCTTCATGTGGAAGGAACGGTCGGCTTTTGCGTCGGGTAGTGGGTTCTTTGGCTCTCTGGCTCGATTTGTCGACGGCTTTTGATATTCGCATGAAAATAATGATGGGATTTTTCCTATAGTGACCTTGGCAGCCTAGGTTGTTAGGGGCCCTTCAGTGCTTTGGGTATTTGTTTATGTATCTTAAACACGGGCTAATTTAATGTCTAATACGCTACCTCGTCCACACATCTATTACTTTACTATAATACAAAGGAGCAAACCCGACCCCAGCGCCATATCACCACCAAACGACAGGTAACGCCAGGGTATAATCCCCACATCACAATCCCCCCCTCCCCTCAACAAACCAATTCCTCCAAAACCTCACCCCCTCGACCCCAACCTCACGACAAAGCGCACCCCTCTCCTCCGCCATCTCTAATTCCTCCGCCGCTACGCCAATACTCCATCCAAACTTCTCCGCGGCCTGGGCTGCCGTCACACCCCAACCCCACCTGGGCCCAGCAATCCACTCCATGATCCTCTTTACCGTCTCGGCGTCGGAGCTCCTACTCTCCTGCACGACGAGTAACCCGCTCCGGAACCTGCGAACGCGCACAGGGAGCTTCAGCTTCTCGAACAGGCCGGCGGCCTTCTCCAGGTCACTGGGCGAGATGAGTTCTATGCCGCGGGCACGATTGTATATAGCCCATAGGTCGACAAGCGTGATTACCCCGCCCTCACGCTTGAGTATGCCGCGCGCATCATCAGCGAGGAATTCTGCTACTTGGCGGGCGAGTTCGGAGAGGTAAAGGTCTGAGGCTTTATCGCCGCCGCTGTTGCCACTGCCAGCGGCGGAGGTTAGCATGTCCTTTGTCACGATGCCGAGGGCTTGGGTGGAGTTGCGCAGCGCGGCTTTAGCCTCATTGTTGGCGAATGTTGGGGTTGAGCTTAGGCGTGTGGAAAACTCTTCTGCTAGGGCCACCATTTCTTTAGCCCGGCCCATGAGCGCCTCTAGGTCCTCGAAGGCTCCGCCGATAGCGGCTTCGTTCTTCCTGCGCACGTTTAGACCCGCACGCTCGAGCCCCGCAATGCCTACTACTCTCTCACCAACCGCGTCGCCATTAACATTAGTCGTGCCAGAAGCCCCCCCACCGTTCGATGTCCCGCCATTGCCGTTCTGTCCAGGCGTGGGCACCGGCGGGGCATTCTGCAGCAGCCACTTCCGCTGTATCAGGGCATTCTTGAGCCGCTCGTGGAAGACTCTATCCCCGCCGGCGCGGAACGAGAATTTCACCACTTCTACGCTCTCCCCGACCAGCCCACCCTTGAAGGATATCGAGGTTGGAGCGGGCGACTCCCCGCGCGTGATTTCTAGCAGCTGTTCAGCGGGGATGTCTGGGCTTATCAAGCGCTCACCGCAGATCTCGCAGGAACGCAGCCAGCGGTGATTCAAGAACGTGCATCTCGGACAGGCAAACGTGGCTTCGTCGCTGTCGCCTAGGGCGGTCGTAGTAGCGGCAGTAGCCGGGCTCGGGGTCAGCTCGCTCCCGGCGGGATGCAGCGGCGACAGTGACGACAAGGGCGTCGGTGACCTCGGTGGCGGCTGCTGCGACGAGCTCTCCAGTACCTCCGGGGATGGCCTGATCCCGCAGGCTAGACAAGGGGGGATGGACGCTGCGGGAGTCACCTGCGGGATGTAGTTCGACGGGATGGGGTTCGAGAACGAACATATAGGGCATATCCAAACTCCCGTCGAAGCCGGCAACGGGGACGTCGGTCTGATGAGCGGGGTAGCGGGCTTGGGCGTCGACACTGCAGACCTATTCCCCGGCGAGGACGTAAAGTTGCTCGCAGCAGCGACGTTGGTGGTGGCAATGGGGGGCTTAAGAAGCAGTGTGATCTTGGGCGAAGATTTCAAGAACCCGGTCTGCGCATCACAGAAACCATTTCCTCAGCTTCCAGCGTTGAATGGGTACGGGCTGAAGGGCACGAACGTAGTACTCCACCCGATCAACATCTTTAAGTTCCACCGCCGCCGAGAACTTTCTCGGATCCTCATTATCAACATAGCAAGCCCGATGCGACGTCAAGTACGCACTACCATTCTGATAATTCGGGATTTTATATTTCCTATTCCAAAAGGATTGTCAGTGCGGGGTGGTTTGATGGTGGGGCTGAAGGGGGGGGGGGGAAAAGGGAACACACCCTTCGTAAAGCCCGACCGCGTTCTGCACGAATAACAATGTCTCGTCAGGGAGTAGGAGAGGGCGAGATGCGGGAGTCAAGTGGATTTGGGAAAGCATGTCATATCATGCCACGGAGCACGTCGATGAGGGAGGGAGAGTGAGAGAGAAAATAAAATAAAAATATCGCTGATGGGTGAGGTGAGGTGAGGCAACGGAGCGTGACGGGGGTGCCGGTTACGCTGTTGATCATGTCATCGGTAGACTACCGCACCGGTAGACTAGGGTGCAACACCTTAACTTTATCCTTATCGTCACCCTAAAATAAAATGCTCTGATGCACGATATGACACTGCACGCGGGGCTGGTCAGACAGGCGGATACACACAGGTCAGAAGAAGACAGCACAGGAGCACTTCTATGATACTCGTATCATACATACTTATACCAACACACCGTTACCCCCAGATGCCCTACCAACTAATAAACCATCCCAACTCCAACCAAACCCTTCATGGCCCGCCCAGCCTCACGCGAGCAAGAAGGATCTGAAGCCTCCCCAAGATATTTTCCCCATCCTTTCAATCAGCCTCGCTTACCAGTATTATGCATCACATTGTAACACAACAAGGCATGCCGGTATCAAAGGTGCGGATAAGTTAATTATGACAAGTCGGGTCGGCCGCCCCGGTCCGTTCGTTGGTCTGGTTATCGAGTTGGTTATTCCGCCATCCATGGAACCTGCCACGTACAGTACAGTACTCGAGTTCAGTACTTGTACCCGTAATATACTCGCCAAGACCAGGAGTCTGTCGAAGGCGTGGCCAGCAATGGCGGCGCGGCAATCTCTCTCCTCTGGTAGTCTCGATGGTAGCAGAGTTATGTTGTAGCTTATCGCTCGTGAATTGGTTGTCCCTAGGAACCTGTGCCTAGTACGAGTAGTGTTGAGAGGTGATTGGAAGTACCGGTACTCGTGAAAGTGATTCTCATAAGTAAGGTGTGGTGGGGCGGTTTGTGCATAGGCAAATATCGGGGACGGGCTTTTTTGGTTTTGGAGAGCACATGGACTCTGGGTTAGACTAGTAACTGCGGGATACCGGTACCCACCGACATTACACGGTTGGACTAATCCGCCGTAGACTGAGACTAAGATTAACCAAAAGGTGGGTATCATACAAGGGAGCTCAGGAACATGGCATTATCGTGGGGATCCACGGGTGCGGAAAGGCCCATTTATGGATCTCCATGTCTTCACCATTGGGGGGGGTACTCCAACATAGCTATTTGAACCTCTAACCCCACAATTCAACCAACATTCCGCACGGGGACAGCCCAGTCTTTCTGACTGTCTACTAAAGTACCGGTACCCTAGGACAGCATCCAAGACCACCCTTGGCCTCGGTTATCTACCACCGCACCCAGCCGCTGCTGCACAGGTAATATCACATGCTCCACCCTCCCAAGTGATGTGTGATTCCGCACTCGACCACAAACTCAGTCACGTAACATAGCTATGCAAAATGCTCAAGTTTCTGTACTCGAGCACTGGTGCTGGCACATGTGCACAGCACAAGATCGCATCCCCACAGAGCGCCATAAAAACAAAGAAAGACTCGGCGCCTTCCACACACAACCCCCCCCTCCCCCGGCTCCCCCATCAACTGCGGCACTTGTGCTCGAGCAGCCTAAGGGGACGTACAGTACGTTCGGTTTCGGATAGTCCACAGTGCCAGTACTCGTACTCGCTATGTATCAGTACGAGCACTGTCCAAAAGATATCCCGGATGTAACCTTAAGCTTCGCCTGCTCATTAGAATAAGGCTTGCTACACGATGATTGCATGTTGACTGGAAGATTTATGCGCTCTCCTTGGATCGGAGCCCTCAAGCATGTTGGGGAGTCCCAACCACCTTATCCACTGAACGAGTGAGGAGTCTCCTACTTTTTCCCCTTTCTTTTCCCCGATCACCCGAGCACAGTACCGGTACTGTACAGGTACAAGTATTACCGGTCTTATCATAGTAAACTCGTATCGAGATTCGCAGCTCGTAAGTTACATCTTAAGGAGAAGGAAAGAAAGACCCAACCCGAATTTGTACACCAGCTGGGTCCCCGGTTTGGAAAGAAAGAGAAAATGGGTTTCCCTCACGAACCTCACATTGAAGTGAAGCCATTCCCCCCCATCCATCCGTCCGTGGAAAAGCTTATATATAAAGTACCAGGTCAAATCGTTTCGTCCGGCAATGCAACCCCAACTCCACCACCACTATAAATTTACTACCTAGGCAACCACAACTACCCAGAATGAGGTGAAAATTTAGTTAGAGATTCAATAGATACAAGAAAATTCTCATGTGAAGTTATAGAATAAAAAAATCAATACTTTGTGTACCATCCCTTTGCATCTAAAACAGCAGCCACTCTCCTAGGCATAGACTCCCACAGCCTTTCCAAAAAATCCCCCTCTATATCATGAGTCCAAACCTCATTAAGAGCTTCTGCTAAATGTCTTCTAACAGTTTCTGGACCACCCTTAACCTTACGAATGTCAGGAAAACACTAGTGTAGCTTTTCCTTTACCCTCTTCCAACAGTGCTCAATTGTCTCAGTTGTAACAGGATTTTGCACATGACTCGATTATGAGTTATGGGTCTTACGCATATGACTTGTTTGAGTCATATGACTTGTTTATGTTATGATTTGTTATGTTTCGCACATAACTCGATTGTGAGTTATGGGTCTCGTGCATATGACTCGTTTAAGTTAAATGACTTGTTTATGTTATGATTTATTATGTTTTGCACATAACTCAATTATGAGTCATGGGTTGTAACGTGTTTTCAAGGTGCTAATCAATTTACCGGTAATAGATACGATGATTAGCAGGTGGCCTGCTCTTCCAGAGAGGAGGCAAGAGCTGAGAACTAAAGGAGGCTTTGCAGGTGTACTAAGAAAACAAAGAAGTAACCGTTCAACCAAATGTATTGAAATACTGTCTATCAAAGTCTGCCATTTCTATCGTGGAATCAGGTGGTCTTTAAATACACAAATCTGTTCATGTCTAGGATGAATGAAACTAATCAAAGATATCAAGTGATCCACTTTGGTAAAATAAATTAAGTATCAAAACAATACTTAAAATAAAACATAAAACAAAACCAAGTATCAAACGATACTTAAAATAAACCAAGTATCAAAGCGATACTTAAAACAAAACATAAAACAAAACCAAGTATCAAAATGATACTTAAAACAAAACATAAAATAAAACCAAGTATCAAATAATACTTAAAACAAACCAAGTATCAAAGGGATACTTAAAACAAAACATTAAACAAAACCAATAACCAAGTACCCATACCTGTTATATGAGTCTTGTGCATATGACTCGTTCGAGTCATATGACTTGTTCGAGTCATATGACTTGTTTATATTATGATTTGTTATATTTCACATATGACTCGATTCTGAGTTATGGGTTACATGCATATGACTTGTTATAAGGCTTTTTATAAGGCTCATAGTTATGAGTCGTCAGAGTTAGGGTTGGTGGAAGAGCACTATATAAGGAGGCCAGAATGGCCAAGGGGAATAGGCTTTTCATGCTTTATTCTAAGTGATTTTCTTACTTATTACTTTATGCTAATAAAACATCTTTACGCTCTTTATTCTTTATATTTCTCATGAGTCTAAGAGCCATATCTCTATAAGATATAACGATAGCTATTACACAAGCAAGTATTGATAACATAGGCCAAAGAGCCTAAGAACTATTGAAGAAGAAGAAGAAGAAGATATATATATATAGATATCTATATTGAAGAAAGGTAACATTGCCCATCGCTATATATTAACAAGGACTTAAGAACATTACATCAATAGGATTGAGATCAGGGGAATTGGGTAGCCATTCCATAACATGTATGTTGTTTTCCTCAAACTAAGCTATAGTATTCTTTACAGTATGTATCTTTGCACCATCCTGCTGAAATATAGAATCTCCAACTATGTCCTCCACCTCCTGCCAGGTATCAACTAAATCATCTTCCAAAACTCCAATATATACAAATCTATTCACACTCTTCTCAAAAATGGGAATCAGAAGACACTTATTTTTACCCCAAATACAAGCCCAGAACATCAGCTTTATCCCAGGATCTTTTGTAACTCCATGAATGCAGTCCTTGTACCACTTTTCCTCAGTTGTTCCAAATACCCAAATATACTTAGGATCTTTAGACTTTTCAACCATGCATTTATCACTAAAGATGACACCCTCAAAGTCCTCCTTTGTCCAATTCTTATGCTCCATACCCCAAGCTAATCTCTTGACAGCATGCTCATCTTCCAGAAGAGCTCTCTTCCTTACTCTCCACTTCTTTATATTGACTGATGTCAAAGCTCTCTTGACAGTATTCAGAGAGGCATATGGTGCAACATCATTGTGCAATTCTGACAGGGTTTGGTTGTGTGCCTTCTTGGGCTCTCTGGCTAGACGGTGGCAGGTTCTGTTATCAATAATTTTGTGTCTTCCTGGTATTGGAAGGGTTTTCTCATCACCCATCTTGTGATAGCACTTATGAAAACTGAGAACTGTACTCTTTGAACGTTTAAGAGCTTTCCAATTTCAGCAAAAGAGAATTGCTTTTTTCTCAGAGCAACAATTTGCCCTTTCTCAAAGTCTGTGAGATGGTTGGTCTTTTCAGAAGGCATTGTTGTTGAGGGGTGGTTGATCGGTGGGGTGGGATTTTTTGAGGTGTTGTTCGGTTACCACCGATCGGATGAAACGATTTGACCTAGTACTGTAAGTTAACGTTCAAGGCAACGAGCAGATTGGACAGGGTGCCATATGATACCTGTAAGCTGCCACCAGAAAGCATGCGGGAAACCCCGATGGTCACATTCCTTCGCATTCCTCAAACTTTAAGAAAGTCGCGGCACAGGTGACCTGAAGTGGTATACCGTACTGTACCAGTACTGCACAGCCCGCACTTTTCTTAAAAACAGGCGCAGAGTGGCATGGTTGAATGGGACGCTCTGCATCTTGCTTTGGTTCTTCATATTTCATGTTCCCCAAGATGGGCGCCTTTTCACCTTGCCGGGATGGGGTAAAGATTGTGACACCAGATAACTTGGATGTTCTTTTTTTCTCGTCTTCTTGAATATAAGTTCTAGCTCCCCCTGGGGCTTCTGGGCGTCGGTTCCAAGTGAAATGCATTCATTCGCGCCTCGGCGAGAATCCTGAGTATCTGATATATCATCATCAGCGCTCGCCGGAGCCTTACCACCCCTTATAATAACCTTCGCCTCGCCCCGTCCCATAGCTAGAATATATACCCTCATGGCGGTAACAGAGCTTGCCCTAGAGCTCCCAAATGTGAGTTGGGTCATTTCATATTTCTACCCAACTTGTCACCCATCTAGCATCCGATGCTCATGATCTGTGTCCTTCGCATACGAAGAGGTCTGCCGGCGGAATCACTACGGTTGCCGAAGAAGCCCGCCGAAAGGAACGCCGAGCGCAGCGCCGTCTTCGACGGAAGTACCCACTGCAAAGCTCATACCACCACATACCATGTTCTGCTGCCCTCGACTTTGCGCACACGGCGACCCCCGAGCCACTCGATTTGAAGAAAGTCCACAAGTTGACACTCCCGGTTGTGGAAAATTACACCAAATATTTACTCTCAGAAGTTGCAAGACCTTCCCCACACGCTTCTAGGCCAGACAATGTATCCACGATAGACGTTTTAGGGGAGGCTGGAGAGAGGGATTTAAGAAGAAGGGTTTCGCAGCGAAACCTTGATCTATCGCGATATCGTTTCACTCCAACTCAATTCCAGATTCCCCTAGCTACAGCGGAGGAAGAGTCGAGTGAAGCACATTTCCGTCGGACACCGTCTCACAAACGCCATTCTCTGTCCCTGCAGCTGGCCCCTACCGACCGGCCAGACTGGACAGAACAAGACGAATGCTCCCAGCCGACTCCCACTTCCATCCTCAGCAAAGTCGGTCACACGCTCAGAAAGCCCGAGAGTATATGGAGCGTGCGCCCTCACAGCAAACACGTCGAGGATGCAACTCCAGGTGATGGCTCAGTTCTGAGCATGAGGGCCGGAATGTTTGGTTATCCTTGGAGTTGTGTTTGTTTTTCTTGAATTAGGTTTCTATTTTGTGCTGTATGGGAGCTCGGGTGTTGTGTTGGGGGCGCTTTTTTGTTTCAGCGTCTCTGCTTCTTTTAATGGGTATCATGTTCGGGCTCTTCATCAGATGCCTGTCATACCGGAGCTGGCCCCTCTCTCCTTCCTTGGAACGTGATCTTATGATTGCGGAAGGTTTCTGCTCAAATCTCCTGTCAATGCCGCCCTCGGCAAATTCGTGCTCCAAATGCAGTTTTCCACATCTAGCCTCTACGTCGTGTTCTCATACTTTTCAATTTTGAAGACTGTATATACTTTTCTAACGGTCTTCCGCCCAACCAGACAATAATCCAACTTCCGCCTTAAGCATTCTGATTCTCGAAGTATTCCTCTTCAGAGTCTGGAATGGGAACATTCAAACTATTCATCAACTTTCCAATTCCTTTTCGGGCCTTCTGGGTAGTAGTTTTCCACTTCTTTTGCTCAATATCCTCGTCATCCTCCGATTCGTCTTGAGCATTATCGCCTTTATACCCCTTTACAATCGTCGCCAACAATTTATCATGTGTTGACTGATGGCCTTCCAACAGCACATCAACCGCATCAGTGCTGTCCTTCTCCCAGCCCTTCCCGAGCTCGAGATCGCTGTCTAACGTAGGAATGAAGCTCGTTCGAATTGATTCCGCAGAATCTATGACCGTTTTTGACAGAGAAAGTACCGATTCTTGATAACCGAAAAGCGGATGGTTTTGAACAAACAATGAGGGGTCACCAGCTAAGTCTCCGGAATCACGCTCGGCCGGAGTTTCTAAGGCTTGTCCAATAAGACCAATAAAGAGCTGTGAAAAGTCTGCCGCCTCTGAATTTCTAATCCCAGTGTCACGGTCAGTAACCTGAGAGCCCAGAGAGCTGTATATGGTAGCTTATAGATAACATTTGAGCCCTCTGATGATCCAGAGTGGAAAGCAATTTCTCCCGTTCGGTCTTGACTTGTTTGCGAAATTTAGAAACGTAACTGCTAGAAGACGATGTCTTTTGTTTCTTCATTGCTTTCACTACCAGGGGCTATTAGATCTTGCTGGCCACGGGGCATTGAAGCTATTGGATCCAATGGTGAAGTAGAAGGAACATAGCGTACATTTTTCCTCAAGTAAAATCATTGTGCTGATAGTATTAGCCCAGAACTTGTCGATGGTAGGAGTCCTACCCTTGCTGGGAATCTTCGTCTTCTCCATCCCTTTCCGCGCCTTCCTCACCACTGCTATCCTCGTCCTCTCCACCAGATATTGCGGGTTTGTTCGAAATTTTTGGTTCAGTCAACTTCTTTCGAGTTCTCTTCCCTAGAGCTTGGCCTTGCCCATTCCCTTCAATACCAGCTATCGAGTCAGTCATATATCATAAGCACAAATTTTTCGTCAGTAGAGAGGAAAACCTTCGCGCTTTCTGCTCCTGCGAGTAGTCGCCATGTCGATCCCTTTAGTTGTGGATTCGGGGAGATGGGTGGTCAATGGATAGGAAAGGACCAAACGAGATTACGCGTCATCGGGGTGCAAGCCTTGCTGAGCCGACGATCATATCATACTCGCCCGCCAACACTCGTTTCTCCATAGGTATCAGGGCTATATCGCACTTGAGCGTTAATCCTTTTAAGTTAGCCCTTATGCTATCTAGCATCGCTAGTGGTATGTAGGCTAGGTTTAGGTTTGAAGTACGTTTCGTAAAGGTAAATCCGCTTCGGAAGGTATATGATATGTAATGTGGAGAGCGGTGACAAGTAGGGGGTCACTTATATGTTCACTCATTTAAAGCCACTTGTTACCAGGCGACCACTTGTCACTCCACCTCATTTCCTCAGACTTGCACTTCACGGGAGAGTTGTGGATTTAACCGAGTGACATCATATGATTGCATATGGTGCGGAAAAAGGTCTAGCATCCTCCTCCTATCGGGCAAACCTAAATAAAATATCGGACTTGATTACTGACCAGACTGGTGAGGTCGAGGGTTTCTCAGGACTCAATTATACCAGGGATCCTGAAACATTGGATGGGATTCGAATGGGATTGGCAATCAAGTCAAGTCTTGGTTTGTGCATCTTCTAACTAACAACATGTAGCTTATCTCTTGGCCTGCTTTCAGGCTCTCACATCCGAACCGAATGAGGGCGATAGCATCGCCACTTGGAAAGATCGACTAGCTCCTCGGGCCATAAATTCCATTGGACAGGTCACTATTGAGTGACCAAAATAGTGTCTCTGTGAGCCCAGTTTCGAAGATCGGAGGACGGGATGCGCACCTGTAGTGAAACTCGGGAACGGACGAACGGAGGGATAGCTTCGATCCTCGACATATCAAAAAATCTTCTTTAGGCACTCGAAACTTCCCGACGGGTGGTCTATATCATCGGTTGTTCGGTTGAAGGGAAACGAAGACACGCGAAACCCATCCAAAATCCATCTAAGGTTTGAGGGCCCCTGTTCTACCAAAGCATCGGTAGTACAGACAGGCTCTCTTTGTCATAGGTTGATTGGTGCATAATTGCCACAACGACCCTTCCATGACCACACGTTCTCAATAAACACATTTCGACGGCTACTTGGGGCCAAAAGAGAGTAACCGGGTGCGCATGCAAGAATGTCGAGAATATTGGCTGCGGAGGGCCGTTGCAACGCATACAAGTTTCTGCGAAATCTCTGCTTGGTCGCCTGGATACTTATTCTCATCCCCGAGTAGACTAGACATCGCATTTTTTTCTTTCTTTCTCAATCCTCGCGGAACAATGTGTTGGGACCACGGCCTCTGGAGAGCTAGCTTGTTGGATGAGGACATCTATCGGTTGGAGGCAGGCTGGAATACTCGACTGCCGGGACTTATGTGGCCTTCGGGTGGATCCTGATTTTCTAGTCATTGATCAAGAATGTGGTGCTTGTTTTTGTTTTTTTTCCATCTGGCTCGTGGCAGATGATAGGATTGGCAGGATCAGATGATATCCAGCGATTCGAGTTCAACGTATGGGTAGATACACTATCTGATGTCCTCTAGTAACAGCGAGGGGGGGAGGGGAATTCCGCGGGAGTTTAGCCTTGAGTACCGGTATGCATTGTATCGGGGCGGTCTTGATCGCTATTGTGCACGGTAGGGTAGGAGATGCCCAACACCACGAATTCGTGGCCCTTTCGGAGATAAATTGGCGATGGATCCAGGAATGGTGGTGTGCTCTGGTCTTTTCCGCCGTTAGGAACGGTACTATGATAGAAGTTTGATTGCTTAACTTAGACTAACCAGCATCTACCAGTACTCGTACAGTACAGGGGGTGGAAAAAAGTAATGCGACACTTGTACAACACAAATCTCTATACATCAACATTCTCGACAACGTATAGTACTACCTCATTCCACAACAACATTTAATAAATAAAATAAGTAAAGGAGAAAATAAAATAGTCCTCAGTATTCCCTTGAAGTAAAATAAAAAGAAAACCCTAAATCAATAATGAGTTTGGTGCCCTTTTCTTCTGATAACCTCTCTGATCCTTTTTGGCATACTCCTGCAAAGACCCATAAACCTTCCATTAGGAATAGCTTTCCAAACTTCCTCCACAGCTCTGATTAGCTCTAGCGGCCCTTTTTTCCGTCTATTTC
>NW_003299094.1:556926-645050 GCF_000151645.1 Tuber melanosporum | reverse complement strand
GTGGTGGCCAAGACAATATATCTACCTTATTTTTCTTTCTACACTTTGTAGAAACTCTATAATTAAATTAGTAGTTACATTATATTCTTAAGTAAGTAGTTCTATAATAATAAGACAGAAAATAAAATAATTATAAGATATATGAAAGAAGATAGAACTTACTTTTGATGCCCTGGTACAGTATCTTCAATAACCTTTATCCAACCAAATCTCTCACAACACTCATACCAGAAAGTAATTAAAACTGAATCCAGTATACACTTAGTATACTTACAAGAATCTACTTTAACCTTTCCTAACACTACTACCAACTTTGACCTCAAATTTCCACAAAAGGCTCCCCATACCATAATAGTATCTCTTCTTGACTCCTAGACCTTATCCAGACAATCCTGATCATACTCCTCAGAAGGCTCTCTTATCACCCATCCTCTCTGTCCAAATCTAGCTGTAGAGAAAGAAGTTTCATCTATACATATAATTCTAGACCACTCTCTCAATTTCCAAGCTCTTTTTCTCATACACCAACCAAATCTAATTGGTATGTTTTTAGTGTGCAAACCCCATCTAAAATATATTTTAGCTTTGTAAAAACATAAATTTTTATTAGAAAACTTACTTCTTGCGAGATTTTCATTTATTTAAATTAATACTCTTAGCTGCCCCCCTGATTGTCCTAAATAAGGTCTTCAATCTCTTTACTTCTTTAATATCTTCCCTAGATAGTCTTCTATTTCTTTTATTTTCTTTAATAAAAGACTTCAAATCATCTAGATCAGACTCTTAGAAGATTGGAGGTCTTTCTGTTCGCTGATAGTTGGAAGGACTACCTGTTTCCTAGTAGTGGTGATAGATGTGAGCACAAGTACTATGGTGTACTTTAAGGCTAGTTTTTTCCTCCAATTTAGCAGCTATCTTTCTGAAAAACAATTCTGCTATTTCTCATATGGCAATAATTTGGACCCGGTCATCTCGAGCAGTTTTTCACCCAAAGTATTGTTTCTTCTTCGTCAATGATTGCCATTGCTCTATGTTTTCTGGATTGATTACTATTTTATTTTATCTTATTATTATCTCAACTACCTAACTACATTTATTTAATTAAACTACTTACATTCACTGTAGCAGGTTTCTTTTACCTATATAATAATTCTTGAGGAAGGTTTGGAGGACTGTGAAGGATAGAAGTAATATCACAATAAGCGGGTTAGAAGGAGAGATACAATAGTGGGGGATGCCATTGTAATAGTGTTGCATTACTTCCTTCCACCCCCTTGTACTCATGTGGTGTGCACGCATTTTCGGCTGGCAGAGGCATTTCCAGCAAAAGTGACTGAGTACAATGGTGTGGAAGAAAGTAATGCAACACCATTGCAATGGCATCCCCCACTATCGTATCTCCGCTTCCAACTCACTTATTATGATATCACCTCTATCCTTCACAGCCCTACAAACCTTCCTTAAGAATCAATATATGGGTAAAACGAATTTGCCACAGTGAACGTAAGTAGTTTAATTAAATAAATATATATAGGTAGTTGAGATAATAATAAGATAAAATAAAACAGCAATCAATCCAGAAAACATAAAGCAATAGCAATCGTTGGCGAAGAAGAAGCAATACTTTGAGTGAGAAACTACTTGAGATGACCGGGTCCGAATTATTGCCCTACGAGAAATAGCAAAAATGGTCTTTCCAAAAGATAGCTGCTAAATTAGAGAAAAAAACTAGCCTTAAAGTATACTATAGTACTTATGCTTGCATCTATAACCGCTACCAAGAAACAAGTAGTTCTTCCAACTACCAGCGAATAGAAAGACCTCCAATCTTTCAAGAGTTTGATCTAGATAATCTGAAGTCTTTCATTAAAGAAAATAAAAGAAATAGAAAACTATCTAGAGAAGATATTAAAAAAGTAAAGAGATTGAAGGCCTTATTTAGGACAATCAGGGGGGCAGCTAAGAGTATTAATTTAAATAAATGAAAATCTCGCAAGAAGTAAGTTTTCTAATAAAAATTTATGTTTTTACAAAGCTAAAATATATTTTAGATGGGGTTTACACTCTAAAAATATACTAATTAGATTTTGTTAGTATATGAGAAAAAGAGCTAGGAAATTGAGAGAGTGGTCTAGAATTATATACACAAATGAAACTTCTTTCTCTACAGCTAGATTTGGACAGAGAGGATGGGTGATAAGAGAGCCTTCTGAGGAGTATGATCAGGATTGTCTGGATGAGGTCTAGGAGTCAGGAAAAGATACTGTTATGGTATGGGGAGCCTTTTATGGAAATTTGAGGTCAAAGTTGGTAGTAGTGTTAGGAAAGGTTAAAGTAGATTCTTGTGAGTATACTAAGTATATACTAGATTCAGTTTTAATTACTTTCTGGTATGAGTGTTGTGAGAGATTTAGTTGGACAAAGGTTGTTGAAAATGGTGTACCAGGACATTAAAAGTAAGTTCTATCTTCTTTCATATATCTTATAATTATTTTATTTTCTGTCTTATTATTATAGAACTACTTACTTAAGAATATAATGTAACTACTAATTTAATTATAGAGTTTCTACAAAGTGTAGAAAGAAAAATAAGGTAGATATATTGTCTTGGCCACCACAGTTTCCAGATCTGAACTTGATTGAGAATATCTGGGGAGATATGGAGACTTACTTAGAGAAAAAGTATGGAAGAGTTGCAAGTAGAAAAGAGCTAATCAGAGCTGTAGAGGAAGTTTGGGAAGCTATTTCTAATAGAAGGTTTATAGGTCTTTACAAGAATATGACAAAAAAGATCAGAGAGGTTATCTGTTAGGAATACCGGAATTCGATACCTAGGAATTACTCTAAGTAGAGTAACCCCACTTAGAATCGGAATTTCTGGTCTCCAACACCCCCTTCCAGCTCTCTTACGGGACCCACAAGCTATCATACATATCACTCTCAGTTGTGAGATTGACTATAATGCTACAGAATTAAAGGTATCAGAATAACACCATACATGTCACTGCTGTCTGTCTGACCAGATCCTGTTCATAGGATATATGAAAGAAGACCTTCGGCTAGGTCTGGGAAGTGGAACTGAGTAAATCCGTCAACTACTTAGAGAGTTAGTAGGCTTTAAAGATGTGGTGTCTTTGGAATAGACAGTAGGTAACAGGATGTTTTTGCTCCATGATATGGTATTGACTGGTAAAGAATCTCAACGAGAAATCAATACATTCGCACCTACCCTATGATAATAAGAAAATCTAGAACTCCGAGGAACACTACCACAGAAGCTAATACACTTCAAGAAGTGTTACAACTGGGTTCAGGAACATGCCATGATTGCAGGAATAATTCTCAATACTAAAACAGTGATTGAAACTCTAGCACCCAAAGTATCCAAAGGTTGCCGACCGAAGGATTATCAATCAATCCAGTAGAATAGCTTCCTGCGAATTAGTAGGAAGTCTTTCAGAAGATATCTTTTGGTTGAATATGGAGTTATGGGGGTTTGAAGTCAGGTGACCTAAGAAGGTTGCAATTACAACTACCCTCATAGATACAACCTGCAGATGAAACTAATCATTTCATCAATAACAGAAAAAATTGAGGCCAACTCAGTGTGACTTGAAAACTAGTCCATAAGTCTAAAGACTTTGACAATCAGATAATTACTATTGGGAACAACATGATTTCCAATTAGCTATATCGTAATTACCGATAAGAATATGATGATTTTTAGGGTCTCCAGATGTTGGCACCTTGAAAAATACCCAATATTGCAAGTTATAATCAGAAGAGGTACAAAGTTATATAATAGATAGATGTAGTCCACGAACACTCAGACATAGAATATAAATATTGAAATGCCTCCTAAGCTTTTAGACATTCTCAAGTAACTGAGAAGAGATCTTAATAATATAATATTGTCTTTACAAATCTATTCTACTTTACCTACTTTACTTCACTCTTAGTAGTCATTAATGAAACGAATACAATACGAGCCTTCCTAGACAATCTCCCTCTACAGAAACAAATCTTACTTGGCTTAGACAACTCTAAAGTCTATCGAGTTGTCTCTACCTAATATTATCAGAAGAACAGGGTACCAAACTCATTATTGATTTAGGGATTTCTTTTTATTTTACTTCAAAGAAATACTAAGGACTATTTTATTTTATCTCCTTTAGTTATTTTATTTATTAAATGTTGTTGTGGAATGAGGTAGTATTGTGTGTTAACAAAATTAACTGCGATTCAACAATCGGTGGCAACCCACCCCTCTTCATCACCCCGTACTCTCAACAGTACCTAAAAAAATTACTCTAAGTCAACCAAGAAGAAACCATTCTGCTCAATTCTTTTTTTCAATAAACTATGCCTCCTATTCTTCACAGTCATGCCAAAAAACCTATTTCCTCCACACATCTCTCTGAGTTTACCAGGAGGAGGATTCTCAGGTTACATGAGCCTCAGATGAGATATATCATCAAATTTCCCACTACCTTAATATCACCTACACTACTGTCAGAGACACAATTGCAAAGGGACATCAAGAGGGCAAGGAGAATAAGGGTAGAGGAAGATATCCTAAAACTACCAAATCACAGGATGATGCTATGGTAGAGGAAGCTCTTAAAAATCACTATACTACCTATTCTGACATTGCTGAGCAAGCTGCCCCCAATGTTTCTAGTAGGACAGTAAGGAGAAGACTTGAATAAAAGCATCTTAGAAAGTGGATGGTACAAGAGAGAGTTCATTTGGATGAAGATCTAGCTCAAGAGAGATGCAATGGGTATTAGCTTATAGGCATTAGACAAAGGAGATGTGGAGAAGAAAGACAATGTGGAGGGATGAGGTAGCTGTGGAAAGGGGGGGAGGAAAGAGGAGAAAATGTGTTTTCAGATACCTATATGAGAAATGGAATAAGGATTGTATTGAAACTAAGGCTAGGAGAGGGGAGAGAGGAATTAGCCAGATGATGACTGGTTGTTTTTATAGTCAAACTTATGGTCTTTTTTTGCCTGTTTTTCCTGATCCTTCTTCTGCTAGGAGTAGAGTTACTGGGAAGTCAATTATTGATGTTTGTAATCATTATGACTTTCTAGGAATATGGGAGAATATCAGAGAAAAGGCTAGAGAAGAAGAGGTATTTTTTATTATTGACAATGCTAAGACTCACTTGCCTTTTAGGAGATGGCTCAGAGGGCAGGGAATTACACTGATGGAAATTCCTGCCTATTTACCAGATTTCAATCCAATTGAAAATATTTGGTCTCTGGTGAAAGGTAAGCTTTACAAGCACTACCCTGAGCTATATCTTATGAAAGGTGATGTTAATGTGGTCAAGGCAATAGTAGAGGCCATTACTCATTGTTGGGAACTTCTTGACCCAAAGGTTTTTGATACTTTAGCTGGATCAATGGTGGATAGAATAGAGGCAATTATTAAGGCTGATGGATGGTATACCAAATATTAATTTCTACTATGTATTTACATCTTTTAAATTTTTTTTTTGTTTTCATGATAGTGGATTAGTGGGTGAGTGTGGTTGTTATCGCCGAAGATTTTCCTCTGTTGAATCGCGGTTAATTTTGTCCACGCACAATACTATACGTTGTCGAGAATGTTGATGTACTGAGATTTGTGTTGTACGAGTGTCGCATTACTCTTTTCCACCCCCTGTACTGTGGTCCACTCGGGTACAGTACTCGTACCCGTACAAAGCACTCCCGCGTCTTGTCAAGGATACCTCTGCTCTCCAATGGCTTGGCGCTTTCGAGGTAAAATCCATTGCAAATGACAGAAACAACCAGTGGCGATATTGCGAGGAGGCTCTTGATAGGTACTGCCGAAGCTCGTCTACTCGAGTAAGTGTGGATTATTGACACGAAAATGGTGGGAAAAATATGTCTAGCTCTACGGCAAAATCTCGCTTAATTGGTTATTCCCGGAGCAGGGGCTAATCTCCTTGCTCAAAGACGAAGACTCTCAAGAAGGATTAATGTTTCCTCACACGGTAAAGATGAGCACGCCGAGTGTGTTGGATCTTATTAACTGGCATTTGCAATTCTGGTAACCTGTCAAACTAAACTTATTGTGGGTGGACCGGAGATTAACCCCTGCTCCAGAGATAGCCAATTATACGAGATTTTAAGGTAAGTTGCTCGTATATTGAGATTCACCATGCACATGTAATTTTACACAGGCAGCAAATTTGGGTGCATTTTAGTGTCCAAGTAGGGGTTGTTGATGTCCTGTAATGCGGACTGAACCTCAAAAGTGCCGAGCCTGAGGCGGGTGGAAGTATGATATTATGGTACAAATATTCTTGGCAAAGACGTGCGAGTATCATACCGTGTGGCACGAATGAATCGTGGGCGGCAAAAGGCCCCCCAGTACGGGGGGACAACACACCACCACCACCACCACGGGATCCAAGTGCAAGCACATTCTATAAATACATTAAACCTCATCGCATACAGTTTAGGGAGATAGGCTTTTGTGGGAAAGTTATTCCGCTCTTTGTTACTGGTGAACTTTGATGCTCTTTCATCATCATTCTTCCTCCGGCCGAGGTTTTGGTTGTGGAGAAGCTTTGTTCCTTTCAAAATCTCAACGTCATCCGATGAACCCTAAACTGGGATAGGGGCCTGATATGACGCAAGCATCGCTGTCCGTGCACCAATCTCACAAGGTTTCGATGGAGCACCAATCATGGCTCGTTTATGGTTCCGGTCGCGGTAAACCAGCTCATGGCATGGAAAAGTAGTCTAATTGTCTGGTTTCACGCTGTATGTTTTCTACCAACAAGAAGGTCTATCTGATTTTAGAATGATAGGAATGTGGCTACTGTAGATATCTGCTGCGCCGATCTATGATTTTTTAATTTATGGAAATATGAACTGGAAACACCACTGGCATGATCTCTGGGAGCCTCAAGTACTCGTACTGGCATTCTGATGGCAACCGGTAAAATTGTGGACGGAAGCAGGCCAAGGCATACCATTTTTCGGAGGGTGAGACATCACACTATTCCAAATATGGCTAAATTATCTACTTTATTTAGACATGGTTAGTGCACTTTTGTCATCAAAGATGAATTTCTGAGCCTGCAGGGGAGAGACATCCCAAGAAACCCTGAAGTGCCCGCAAAACCGGGAAAAATAAATGAGCAAAAATGCCAAGAGTTTGCTTGATAATCAAACCAAACAATGGCCGCAGGTACAGGTTTATTGCGACTGGAACCATAGCCTTGACGGCAACCACTGAGCTGTGCTTGGGTACTGTATCGCTAGAGCGGAAGGATAGATTCAGTGAAGGAAGGAAGGCTTCACTTGGTTGGTCATGGCAATGACCCAGTGATCCCCTTAACCGCTCGAGCAGTGAGGATGGGGTGTGATACGGAAATACCGGTGCTCGATGCTGAATCCACTCAGTGCAGGTCTGAACTTGAACCCGGCTATCGGGTATGTATGTACCGTATTGTACAAGTAACACACATCACCGGTAGTGTACTGTACATCCAAGAGGTACTGAGGGTGGAAATGTCTTCTGTGCCTGACCGGTATCAGCCAAATCACTTATGATACAGTTTTAACGGCGACGGCGAGAACGACAACATAACTTGATCCTGACTTCCGAGGCGAAAAATATGCACTCAAGTAGCAGCCACGGACCCTACCACGCGGTGCTGTACTACGCTCTACGGTGCCGTGCCCGAGCGCAGTGAAAAAGGTCGACAGTCGGAAAAGTAAATGGGATACTAATTGTATGTGCTCCGTCCTTTTAACCGTGCTGATATCCACATCACGGCAGGAGAGACTTACTGGAGTCCTCGTACTCGTAGAGGTTTCCCCCCAGCCCCAGCCAGCCGTACCCTGCCCGTCCAATTCAGTGTCCGGTTCTCAACTCTGGGCTCGTCTTGTGCCGGTGGCATCAGAGCTAGACCCTTCTGAGGCACGCGCCCACCACAACCCAAGTGGAAAATAGGCTGGGGTCAAGTTAGCTGCAGGAGTCCCCGCTGTTGTCCTCCCCGCTTCAACTCCCCTCTGCTCTCACACATCCACTCTTATCCCCCTCCCGGTCCCACCACCCCACCACTCCCGCTATCGCTTCTGTTGCTTGTCCTCTTCGTCGTTGGGTTGAGGCTGTCTCGTTTTATCCCGTGCTGCCGCCCGCTCCCCGTCCACCCTGCGCCCGTCTTGCCCTACTTGCTTCTTCTCTTTTCCTACAGCAAGTACTGCACTGTACATAACCTGCCACTCCTCACACACCACGGCGTACCGGTATTGTACCTATCATACTGCGTAGTAGGCAATAACATTGCTGTGCAAACCTTGGCCACCGTATCGCCCTAAATCACACTTCCTCCATCTCCCCTCAAAAAATCCGAGGGAGATCGATCAAGAAAGAGCAATTTGTAACGTCTCCTTTGGTTTCGTTTGGTTTCTGCTCCCCGCCATTCATTACTCCCCTCCTTTGTCTACACCTCTCTCCACTTACCGGTACTCCCGCTTGGCCGCACATACTCGTACATGCCCACCACCCTCTGACAACCGCGAAACTTGACCTACTTGGCCTGCCCTACTGCCGCTGCCTTATTTCAACTTTCCTTGCCCTTCAACTTCTTTCTCGCTTTGCTTCCTTTTTCCATCCTTCAGTTTCTACGTCTGCAGGACCCCACCTCCCCCCACCCCTCTTCTAACCCACCCCTCACCATCCTTCCGAACTTCCCGCCCTTCTGTCGTCCTTCTCCCATCCGTGGAGGGCAACAACACAGACTCACCAAAAAATAAATCCCAACCGCTCGCTTCGACCTACCCTGTTGCTTTTTGTTTTTCCGATCTCACTCAAAATGCCATCTAAAGATACCGGCACCACAACTACAAAGGAAACCGCTGCGGTTGCGGAGAGCGAAAGCGTTGGTCCTAGCGTACTATCTTATTGTTTACCATCAAGTATCGTGGTTTTACTGATACCGTTAGTAGTACCAGTCCGAACGGGCACGGCCCGATAGCAATGTCGACCCAGACTTTATCGACCTCAGCACCTTCGAGCAAATTCTAGAGATGGACGACGACGAAGACCATGAGTTTAGCAGAACAATTGTTTTTGGGTTCATGGAACAGGCAGAGGAGACGTTCAAGAAGATGAGGGATCATCTGTACGTCTTTGTCAACCCTTAACACTCCTGTGAGACAAGGTCTATCAATATTCACCATCGCTAACATAGACACATATTCCCCACTTTAGCAACCAGAAAGACCTTCATGAACTCTCGCAACTTGGTCATTTCCTTAAGGGTTCCTCCGCCACCCTCGGGCTTACAAAGGTCAAGGACCATTGCGAGAAGATTCAAAACCTTGGTTCAGGTCGGGACGAGACTGGCAATGCCAGCATTGATGACAGTGAGTTGAACCTAGCAAGAATTAAGTCTGCGCTTGGTGAGATGGAGAAGGAGTACACACGTGTTCGTGTTTACTTCACCAGATACTACGAGGATCCCCTCAAAAATTTCCAACCATGAGTTTTCCAATTTTCTCTCCTGGGTTTAAAGTATATAGTCGATGAGACATACGAGGATCGGCTGGGCTTTGATAGGTAGCACATGGGGACTCTCAAGGCTGCAGGGGGGGTTCAGTATCGTTTGTGGATTGCTGGGAATTGGGTTACATTCTTTGTTCAAGTAGGCCGCGCTTGTGCTGTCTGTTTTCCTTCCTTTCTCTCTCTCTCCCCTTGAGTGCTTATCATCCTGCCGTTCCCAAATAGGTGTTTTTTTTTCTTTTATGGGTTTACTGGACTCTTCTCTTCGCATTGAGCATTTTCTCCACCATTGTTCGTTAAAGCAGGCCTTTGGTTTCCTCCTCTCTTCTTAATTATTCACCCCTTTTCTTAAAATCAGTTGTCTCTTTTCTCTTCTGCCCCATTGCTTGTAATGTGATTACTCATTCCTGAACCCTCCCTCGGCGCAACCTGAACCTCTGCCTTCCTCTCTCGCTCTCCCACATATACACACCCTCTCCCTACTGTCTTAGAGGGCGACCGATCTTCCATTGGCCGGATCTGGAGCGAGCCAGAAATGTTTTACCAGTGGCCCTTGAGAGGGGGAACACACTTCATCTAAATAAAAGAAGCACCCCCAAAACCATGTGTGTGTTTACATGACATGTCCTGCCCTGTATCACGCCTTGCGGTATGTGTTTGATTCATGAAACCAGCGGGGAAGACAATAAAAATAAAAATCTTCAAACGAGAATACCGGAATCTGCTTGCGATACAGGTATTTCTCCCTCATTTATCAGCACAAATAGTAATAACGGCAGCTTTTTAAAAATATATATATATTTCCACTCGCACAATATCGCACTATGTGTAAGGTTGTTAAGTTACATTGGGATTCCTTTTATTCATAACTTTTTACCTTCCCACCAGCGCCCCTCCCTGCTTCCCTCCTTCCCTCCTTCACCCAATCCTAGTTATTCCGATGAGGTGATGGTAACCACAAATCGCCAGTGGAAAAATCAATATGGTATGAGGTAGAGTTATGCCCTTTCCTACTATACTGTATTTTTACCCTCTGGTCTCTATTCGCCTCAAACCTACCCCTCCATCCACCACCTCCTCACAGTACCGGTACGAGTACCTATGGCTGAACTTGGTAGGGATAGCTGATGTGTCCTTTCTTTCTTTCCCTTCTTTCTTCTTTCCCCACCTTCTCTTGGCATATGTCATCAGCGAGACATGGATGGTACCGATAGGTAGGTTGAGTACCGGTACCGTTTGTGAGACAGGACACAGGATGAAAAAACACTAATTCCGGACCTCTATTGTATGTTAATCTAATGCCATCTTTCCCCTCTCTTTCTCGTTCTCTTTGGTGGTGGTGTGGGAAGTTTTGTGTCGCTTTTGGAGACCGGCGAAGGGTAAGCACTGTGGGCGGAGACACATGTGGCCATCCTGAATCTAGAAGAGAATCGGATGGATACTGGAAGTGTTGAGAGTAGGGCAGCTACCGGAAGTACTCGAGTATATGGGCCAAACGAGGGGAAACTGGCCGAAAGGGGTCTTATGGTGTTAGAGGTGGTGAAGGAGGCATGGGGCGGGTTTGATGATACTCGTAGAGGCTATGTAGTGCAGGAAGCTTAAGTGTGGGATTGGTTATTGGGAGAGGAAGGAGAGAGAGTTGACAATTATGAAAAACACACAATTCCATTACAAGCGTGAAACAGAATTAAAGACTTCTCCCTTCTCCCGTGTCTATTCATATACTCGAGTACCAGTATCTAGGAATATCTATCCACCCCCCGCCACGAAGTCTAAACCCAGAATTGGCACCCGTGATAGAAAGAGAAAACTCTGCCCACCCGTGCCTCCCTACCCGAACCTTTTTTCTTTTCTCCGAGTTTCCGAAGGATCATAGTTCACTTTGTGATTTGGTATTTATCCGAGAATCAACGATCTAGGTAGTACAGCCTACGAAATGGACCTGATGGATCGAGGATTTGGGTTTAAAAAGATAGACGAGCTTCCCGAATGATACAAAGGGGTAAAAAAAAAAAGGAAGAGGGGGTGGGATCTAAACACAGTAGATAATGTGATACAAGAATTGGAATCTGGGCCAGTTGAGCATTGAGGGGGGGGTTGTAACGCTTGTCCTCCGTTGTATGGAGATTTCATGAATCTCCCCTCGGCCGCCTCCGGGGATGGGAGGAAATGAGGCGAGGGGCTGTCCGCCGCCGGTGCGGTGTTGGCCGTCAGGTCGGGGTGAGGGGTACGTAGGAACTACGATAGGAAGGGGGAGGTCCCCAGGGGTGGTAGACAGTGGTGGTATGGTGCCTGCATAGAAGTTGGAAAAAAAAAGTCTGTAACTTAATGGTACCGTAGGTTTTTACAGCTTTCCGGCATCTTCGCCCAAAAATTGTCCTATCATAAATCCCCGCTGTGCTGTGCCAATACACCGCTTGGGTGCCTTCCTGTTGCAGATTCCCAACCTAAGCCAATTGCGTGAGGCTCCGAAGTGGAAGGTGCAAATTGGGCGAGAAGGGAAAAGAAAAGCATATCACCAAAATTGTCTTATCCTATGATCATCGCTCCCAATAGTAAAGCCGAGACACTGACACCGGTGTGGGGCAGTCGGGTATCACTTCTAATCGGTCGGTCGCTTTTCCCTTTCCCTTTCCCTTTCCTACTCGTCTCCTCCCTCCCTATCATACCTCTCCCCCTCCACACATCTCATCCTTCTACCCACCCCCCCGCTTCCCCATTCCAATCATTCGAATATATAGTACCGGGGGAGGGTTTGCTAAGTGACTCCTCCACCGCTTGCAAAAGGCACTGTAGGCCTATTCTATTGGAGTGCACTTTATACAATCCGTGCGGGGCACACTACTCTTATCGATAAGCAAATTGGACCCTTTGCCACAACGAGCCGATTCTACATTATATAACTGCCGCTCAATCAAACTTACCTCACCCCCTCAGCTCATTCGCAACCCCATTCCTTCCTATTTTCTCTTCAGTGAGGGGGGCTATAACGGTCTGCAATGGCACCCGGAATACTTACAACGCCAAAGCCAGTTGTGCCCAGTGACGACCCCCATAGTCTCGACAGTGTGGTCTCTGGGTGGGATGATACGCTGAGGTTCTACCTGAACGGGGCAAAAGTGACTATTAATAACATTGACCCCGAAGTTACGCTTCTGGAGTACTTGCGCGGCATTGGACTCACCGGGACCAAGCTTGGCTGTGCCGAGGGGGGTTGTGGTGCTTGTACTGTCGTAAGCTTCCCTTCGCCCCCTTATCCACCTCTAGAAAGCTGTTGGAGCTGAGCCCCAGCGATAGGTCGTCTCGAAATATAACCCTATCACGGAAAAGATCTACCACGCTTCGGTAAACGCTTGTTTAGCACCACTAGTGAGCGTTGATGGAAAGCACGTTATCACTGTAGAGGGCATCGGGGACGTGAACAAACCGCATCCGGCTCAGGAAAGGATTGCAAAATGGCATGGGTCGCAGTGTGGATTCTGTACGCCTGGAATTGTCATGGTTTGTCGCTTCTTCTGCCTCGCTCCGATTTGGGCAGCGCTGATGCTGGTGATGGGCAGAGCTTGTATGCCCTCTTAAGGAACAACCCTAACCCAACCAAACACGACATAGAGGAGGCATTCGATGGAAATCTTTGTCGGTGTACTGGCTACAGGCCGATATTGGACGCTGCTCAGACATTCAGTTCTGCGGCTGGCTGTGCGAGAGCGGCCAGCAGCAGTGGCTGCTGCATGCAAAATGACGATGGAGAAGCTCCTGTGGGCTGCTGTAAGAATAGGTCTACGGCAGATGGGGATGCTGATCCTGTGAAGAAATTCGCACCGCCAGGGTTTATTGAACGTAAACCGGATACAGAGCTTATATTCCCGCCAGCACTTCGGAAGCATGTATTCAGGGGCTTAGCTTTTGGCGATAAACGAAAGACATGGCTCCGGCCATCGACATTGAAAGAGCTGTTGGAAATAAAGAAGGCCCTGCCTTCTGCAAAGGTGATCGGCGGCTCGACGGAGACACAGATTGAGGTTAAGTTCAAGGCGATGCAATACGATGTCTCGGTATATGTAGGAGACATCCCCGAACTACGGGGTTACTCGTTCAAAGACTACCATCTAGTTATCGGGGCGAACATCACCCTTACAGATCTCGAAGGGGTGCTTCGAGAAGGCATTAAGAAATACGGGCCTCAGAAATCACAGCCTCTGGTTGCAATGCTTAAGCAACTAGAATACTTTGCCGGCCGTCAAATCAGAAACGTTGGAACGCCAGCCGGGAATCTCGCCACGGCATCGCCCATATCGGACTTAAATCCAGTATTCGTGGCTACTCAGAGCGTACTTACCGCACGCACTCTCGAAGGCGGTGAGATCGAGATCCCAATGGTTGACTTCTTCAAGGGCTACCGAACAACTACGCTTCCACCGAGCGCAGTAATCTCGAGTATTCTAGTACCCATTGCGAGAGAAAAGGGCGAGTTTATAAGGGCTTATAAGCAAGCAAAGAGGAAAGATGACGATATCGCTATCGTCAATGCCGCTCTCAGAGTTTCACTCGACGATGATGGTATGGTTGAATCAACAAACCTGGTATACGGTGGAATGGCACCGACAACAGTACAGGCTCATAATACGATGAAATACCTGCTGGGGAAGCAGTGGGGCGCCAAAGAGACATTAGAAGGGGCTGTGAATGCCCTGGAACAGGATTTCAATTTAAAATTTGGAGTGCCTGGTGGTATGGCCACTTACCGAAGGTCATTGGCATTCGGATTCTTTTATAGGTTCTGGCACGAGGTCGTGGGAGCCCTTGAAGGGGGGGTTTCGGCAGAGTTGGTGGATGAGATTAAAAGAGAAGTCTCAACTGGAGAAAGGGATCAAGATAGCACAATTTCATATGAACAGCGGGTATTAGGGAAGGGAGTACCCCACGTTGCGTCCATGAAACAGGCTACCGGCGAAGCTCAATACACGGACGACATACCTAAGCACCACAACGAGCTTTACGGATGCTTGGTATTAAGCACAAAGGCCCATGCCAAGATTCTTGGTGTGAGCAGCGAGCCTGCATTGAGGATTCCTGGGGTGCGGGCCTATGTCGATCACCGAGACATGCACTCTCCAGAGGCAAACAGATGGGGGGCACCTGTCTGCGATGAGGTCTTCTTTGCCGTTGATGAGGTATTTACCGCCGGACAGCCGATCGGTATCGTCTTAGCAGATACACAACTGGCAGCGACCCTTGGTGCTAGGGCTGTTTCCGTAAAATATGAGGAGTTACCCGCTATCTTGACCACAGAAGAAGCGATCGAAAAGGAGAGCTTTTTTCAACATTACCCTTACATCCGCAAGGGAGACTCTATTGAAGAGGCTATGAGAAGGGCGGATCACGTCATTGAAGGTGTGGCTAAAATGGGCGGTCAGGAGCACTTTTACCTCGAGACGAATGCTGTCCTCGTGATTCCCAAACCCGAAGATGGCGAAATTGAGGTCTTCAGCAGCACGCAGAATCCCACGGAAACGCAAACATACGTTGCTCAGGTTTGCAACGTACCTGCGAACAGAGTTGTTGCAAGGGTGAAACGTCTCGGGGGTGCCTTTGGTGGCAAAGAGACGAGATCGGTTCAGTTGGCCTGTATCTGTGCCATCGCCGCAAAGAAGCTCAAGAGGCCGGTGCGATGCATGCTGAACAGAGATGAGGATATGATAATTTCCGGACAAAGACATCCTTTCCTCGGTCGATGGAAAGTGGGCGTCAATAAAGACGGAAAGATCGTTGCCCTTGACGCAGACATTTTCTGTAATGGTGGTTGGACCCAGGACCTTTCTGCTGCTGTTTGCGACAGATCCCTTACCCACATCGATAACTGCTATATGATTCCGAATATTGATGTTCGGGGAAGAGTTTGCAAGACGAACACTATGTCTAATACGGCTTTCAGAGGTTTTGGAGGGCCACAAGGAATGTTCATTTGTGAATCTTACATGGAGGAGATCGCAGATAAGATTGGAATACCAGTGGATAAGCTCCGGGAGGTCAATATGTACAAGGAAGGGGATGAAACGCATTTCAATCAAGCGCTGAAAGATTGGCATGTCCCATCACTCGTCAACGCTGTCAAAAAGGAGGCCGAATATGAAAAGCGCCGGGAAGCGGGTGGGTTTCCATGGCCAACGGTCCTAGTAATGAGCTGACGTGATTATAGTCGATGAGTTCAATAAGACCCACAAATGGAGGAAACGAGGGCTTTCATTAATCCCGACTAAGTTTGGTATCTCTTTTACCGCATTATTCCTCAATCAGGCTGGTGCCCTTGTGCACATCTACCACGACGGCTCTGTCCTTGTAGCCCACGGTGGAACTGAGATGGGTCAGGGCTTACACACAAAGATGACCATGGTAGCTGCAGAAGCACTTGGTGTTCCGCTGGAAGACGTCCTAATATCGGAAACCGCCACAAATACTGTAGCAAACGCATCAGCTACCGCCGCATCAGCATCCAGCGATTTGAACGGATACGCTATCTGGAACGCCTGCCAACAGCTTAACGAGAGGCTCGAACCCTACCGAGAAAATCTTGGTCCAGACGCTACTATGAAGCAACTTGCGCATGCAGCTTACTTTGACCGTGTGAATTTGAGCGCAAACGGATACTACAAGACTCCTGATATTGGATACACCTGGGGGAAGAATACTGGCTTGATGTACTTCTACTTTACTCAAGGCGCTGCCATCGCAGAGGTTGAAGTTGATACGCTTACCGGAGACTGGACGTGTCTGAGGGCAGACGTTAAAATGGACATTGGTCGGAGCATCAACCCTGCTATCGACTACGGCCAGATTGAGGGCGCATTCGTACAAGGTCAGGGCCTCTTCACTACGGAAGAGTCGTTATGGTTCAACAATGGCCAACTAGCGACGAGGGGTCCAGGTGCATACAAGATCCCCGGCTTCAGAGACATCCCGCAGGTCTTCAACGTTAGCATGTTGAAAGATGCTCAGTGGAAGAATCTGAACACTATTCAGCGAAGCAAGGTAATTCAACAAACCAACCATTCCATTCCATCCCCACTACCGTTGCCATTGTAAGGCTAATGCAATACTATAGGGAGTCGGTGAACCCCCACTCTTCATGGGAAGCTCCGTATTCTTCGCTATCAGAGACGCCTTAAAGTCTGCGCGTGCAGACCACGGGGTCACAGAATGTCTGAGACTGCGTTCTCCTGCAACACCTGAGAGGATAAGGCTCTCCTGCGCCGATGAGATAATTACGAGGAGTCATGTGCAACCACAAGACGGGGAGAAGGAATTTTTCGTTTCCATTTAGGTTAAGGCTTGCGAGTCCATTTGGGGGTTTTCATTATGGGTTCCTTAGTCTGTCAACGGATTCACATTTCTTCATGGGTTTTATCTATTTTTTTTCTCCTTTTTTTCCCCGCTACTTTCTAGTTAAGTAATGGCAGTCAGTATCTGTAAGTGCCGCAAAACGAATAAGGGTCCGCCTATCGGAACAACGAGACGCGAGGTTCACAGCCCCTCACTCGGCCAGCGCCGAGTGAGGGGCTGTGCGCTTCGCGCATGGGAAGGAACGTATAGGGTCAGAAGAGAGTGGGAGGATGATAATTATTATACCACACTCTAAATACGTGTATAATAATATCATTACACAATAGGTCAAGCAAACACCTATGATACCAACCCAGGCCCACCCAAGTATGATACGTCCTTTCCTTCACCTCCTGCCAGATCTCCAAACCGCGAATCTACACAACGCATAGCTCCTCTCCCTCTCAGTCACAATCACCCACCACTACCACTACAGCCCACAAACCCCACCACTACCACCAAAACAGAAATGAGAAGCCCCGCAGGTTGGCAATAGACAGGGCTATAATGCCCCACCTCAACCAGAATAATCAATCCCCACGTCAGGCCGTCGGAGTTGCCCCTCCCAGTAACGTCCGTCACACCTTCCCTTCGGAAAACCGACACGAGGGAGCCCCCCCACGAAACAAGAACAGGAACCACGATTCCCACGTCGACACAAATCCCTGCTATGGACGTCCCAACAGCCCAACACAACCCAAGCAGATACCGACAAATATACCTATGCGTGGGAGGTAACTACTGTACTGCACAATGCCAAGTTTTTCCTTCACTATTCAAGGTTTATACGATGGGTGGTGGTGTGGTGGTGGTATATTTCGTCTCGGGTGGGTTACCGCAGCGATTCACCTAGCCATCCCATCGGCCGATCTGGTTCTCGAAATTTAGAGCGGGCTCCATCCGGCAAATCTGTCTTCGTCCCCGGGGGGGGGGGTTCTCCTTCGACGATATTGGTACGGTGATCCATCGTAGCGCATGAGTGGGCACTTCCGAACGGCGGACGGCTCGTATAACACCCGCAGTATCACAGCGAACAAAAGGTGGATGTAGATGTGCTGTATAGCACGCACGCACTGTCTTACACTCGAAAGTAGGTAGTCAGCGAGTGAGTGACTGGGGACTCACTCGTCCCGCAAACCGCAAAGGATTCAAAAGTTTAGAAAACATTATTATTATTACTATCACCCATTCTCCATACAACGGAAATTCCGCCCGTTTTTGTTTTGCACTGCGCTTTTTTCTTTCTTTCTTTCTTTCCTTCTTTTTACCCCCAGTAAAGTACTCGCAAAAGTTATCATCACCATGCCACTCCCGCAAGCATCCTATTATTATTATTATTATTATTATTATTATTATTACTATCCCCCTTTGCGTGCCCCTCCCCACATTTTTATCGAAAGGAAAAAAAAAAAAAAAAAAGTCTTGGTGAAGTCCCAATTAACCAAAGACGCTGACTGCTGGCCAGCCAGCTAGAAAAAGTTTGTGAATGGCATGATAGTGACTTAAACAACGATGATAGTGGAGGTGGGTTATATATATTTATATATATATATATAGATCGGTACAGGTTGCCCACCTGCCGCTCCTGGATGTACTGTACTGGACTTTACAATACAAGTATCACCATCATATACGGAGAACAGCTCCCCAGCCCACTCTATAATATTATCGTACAATGCTAGTACTACGCTCTCCAGAAAGAAAAACCCGTGATACGATGTATATATAGTGCCAAGATGCGAAAGCGAACAGCAAGAATGAACCAGACGGATTTTATCTATCCCACGTCATTCCTACTACTAGTACTTCTTGCCGGCTCCAACCAACCCATCCACTCTTAACTATCATACTGCACATTACCGGACGGGCAAGTTTGACCGTCATTCACATGGAGAATAATAGAAAGAAAGAAATCTTGACCTGCGTATAGCTTACCGGTATATATCTCGACAGTGCCATGTCTCTCTCTCTCCAAGATAGGTAGAATTGAAAGATTAATAAAGATCGTGATGGCATGTATGATATGATATGATATAATCAATAAATAGCAAAGCCCCTTCTGAGCGATGGATGACTCTGTAGCTATGCACGGTAGCCATAAATAATTGCAGCAGGAGGAGATTAAAATAATGTTATTATTATACAAATCTTGGAGCAAAGACTTTGCTAAATATTAAAAGTCAGCCCATTCACTGTCCTGTGGATGAGTGAGAGAGGGGGGAGGCTTTGTATTCTGAGCTTCCAAGGGGGCCCCTTTTCCTTCCATCAGCTATGGGAATGGTATCATAGTAGGAGTGAGATGGCAAATGACACGGGCGAAGGGGTAAGAGTAAAGTCGAGTTCCCGGGACTGAACTACTACAACCATATAAATCGACAGCTTTTACCGCTTGATACGGACCCTCGAAATACGGGGGAATAATTTGCCAGATATTCGACTTCTGAGGCAACTTGCTGAGCAGGGGCTGTTTAGAAATGGCAAATTTTGTGGGTGGCTTCAGATGTACTGTACGAGCACGAGTACAGTACCTCGTACGGTACCACCCACCGTAACCACTTGGCAGATCTGGAAACAACCATCTCAGAATTTCCTTTTCCCATGCATGAATTATTTGAGCCCCGTTAAAGCTTCACATGTTCTATTCTTCCTCTCATCACGACTGTGGAGTAGTTGAGAAAATCGATTTGCCTGCATCATATGTCGGGATTTTTGGTGGTTGCAGATGGCCCAGCTTCCCCGTCGAGTACGTTATGCTGTGATCCAAAAAAGTCTTGCAAAAAACACTCTTTCCCTCTTGCTTCTTTACCTTCTTATCCTCCCCCTTATACAGCAAATATCACTCACTAAATATATGAAAATAAAATAAAAATAAAGCCATCTCAAACCCCTCAAAATTTAATAAAAATAAATAAAAATGAACTCCAATCAGGTACCGCCCCACCAAAACACCCAGCCAGCCAGCCAGCCAGCCAATAAAAAAGTGATAACAAAACGTCAAACAACTTGCAAACAAAAACATAACTAGTCGAGCCAAAAAAGGTAACTAAAAACACATGTTTCCCGAATAATATAAAATAAAACGAAAAAGGCCCAATCCCGATACCGAAAAAGACAAGTGTAAATAAAAAGGTGTGCAGCATAACCTTGAGATATATATAAAAACACATGTAGGAGAAAGGAAGGAAAAAAGTTATGTACATAACTAAATAAGCCCGATCAATTTGCTCGTTCGTTTGCCTATTTGCCCCATCCAGAGAGGTGAAATAAGGGGGGAGGGGGAGGGGGAAAAACGATATCACATGGGAAAAGGCTTGAAGACCGTAGCCAATAAACGGCAGATAGATGGGAAAAAATAAATGAATGACTCAAAAGGCCAATTTCGCCAGTGAAGTGGATGGATACAAGTACAAGAGATAATTTATATATCCGTTGCTCTTGGTTGTGCGGAGGGAGGAAGAGGATTGAAAAACGAGGACCAGGTGGAAGCGGCCGAAAAAAGCATGTATCCTGAAGGAACCGGAGAAACGAACTGTGCCAGATATTTAACCACAACTCAATATAAATACAAAATTAATGATAAAAGAGGAAGGGGAAAAATACCCCTAATTTACCCAAACGTCACCGCTGAAACCATATCCTCCTCCTTGTCTTCTCCGCACCACCAACATTCTCCAACTGAACGCTACGTTCATACAATTCCTGGAAACCAATCAACATCTGATGACGCCGGACACCGTATAAGATCTCTGGACCTCGCATCCTGCGGTGGAAAAAAAAACACAAGGCAAAAAAAAAGCACAATTGGGGGGGGGAGGGGAATTTAGACAAAACTCACATCATCATCCATGCTCACCACCGCGTCCGTGATCAATTTCTCCACAATATGATTGCGGGCCAAGTCTCGGTAAGGCGTCGCTTGAGACTTCACCAGCACCATGAGTACGTCACCCATCACCTGGAATTTATTCCAGTTGATCTTGTCACCGTCCGCGAGGAATGTCCTATTACCCTCATCCGCGGACACTAAGTCTCTCCGGTGCAGTGGAATAAAGGGTATTCGCTCGGTAGAGGTATTGTCCCATGCAAGGCGGTACTTGCTATGGCTCATATGTGTGCCCATCAGCAGCTCCAGCCTCATAAACTGCCTGTGCGTGTTCGGGTTGACGAGCTCCCTCGTAAGGCTAAGTCGGTGAACCGCTGTGCCGTTGATACCGGCGATAACAGCCCCGAGCGCATTGTAGTTATTCATGTGTCGCAGTGTCTGTGGATCGTTATTATTAGCATAAACACGATTATGACCCAGTACCGATCTAAAGGATGCCCACCCAAGCAACATTCATAAACTTCTCCAAAGCCCGAGCCCTGTGCTTTGCTTTTGGCTTTTCCAAAATCACTCTCGCCACCCAGTACGCCACATGGTTAAAATGACTGATCATTCGGTTGACATGTCTCAGGCTTGGGTACTTTTCCTTCTGATCTGCAGGAATGCTAACATGCCGCACCAAGTCCCTGCACTTTATGTTGGAAAACTCCAACCAGTCGATCCTTGTTAACTCTGTGGCGATTTCGTCATCCGGTATCGACATAAAAAGCCCGTACTGTTCCTTCCACATCGACGCTCCATCTAACACCGAATCCCCCGATTTCTGGAGCAAAGGTTGGTGCACTGAAGACATAGCATCGCACGTGCGAACTGATGCACTGCTCGTCACTTCCGAAGCTCGCAGACCAGATTCTTTATCCGATGGAACCTGGAGATTCCCTTCCGGCGTTGTCCTGATGTTGACGTATCCCCCTTCCCCTTCTACCAAGCTGTCCGCTACCGAGTGAGTGGTCAAGAAACTCCTCAGACTATCCTTCCTTTCTGTATCTGAATCCGACCTTGCCCACACCCCGTCTTCATCCTCGACACCCTGTCCCAACACCTGTCTCATCTCACTCGCCAATAATGCCAGACTCCGGTTGCTGGATATCACATCCAGGAAATTCAATAACAGCTGGCGTGTCTTCACGTGGGCGAAATCCCCAGGATGGGTTGAGACCCATTGGTGGAGGATATTGCAGTACCGCAGCTGGGTTGAAATACGGTGTAAAGAAATCTGGTCGCAAACTGACCGATCAAACTTTTCCAAAATGGCATTCAGTAGGTCCCTTGGTGGCGCAAATTTCCTGTAGAAGCATAAAAAGATCGTCGTAAAGTCCTGATCTCCCCGGGACATGTGTTGTCGCAGCAGCCTGTCCACTAATTCGTCAAATGTAAACCCTTTGCTCGTCGTCGTTTTCTCCTCCTCAAAATCCTCGATTCTACCCTCGCGTTCCAGTATCGGTATATCATCCACATCCTTCAGACCACCGTTCTCATCATCCATATCCAAGAAAGAATTCCTACCCTTATCCGTATCATTCGATGGGGAGTAGGCGAGTGGGCTCCCATTCTGCGTACGGGCTCCTTGTGGCTGCTGCACACTAAAAGGGCTAGTAGACACAACCTCCAGAAGCGGGCCAGAAGATGCCGAAAGCGTTATTTGAGGGGCAGATCCACCAGGTAATCGCTGACCTCGGGTGTCCGCGGACAAGCTGCTCATTGGTAATGAAGAAGACGAGTTGTGTATACTTGATGCCCCTAGCGGCGAACTGATGGGTGATCTCGGTATTCGAGCTTGTGCAGCATGAGCGCTCTGGGTTGAAACTTCTGGATACTCTTTCATATAGGCGGTTGAGAACTCTGAGCTCGCTCGACTGTGGCCACTTCGAGCCGTTGAAGGCCTTGGTGAAGTCGTCCGACTGTTATTCGCCGCAGATGAATTTGCACGCCGCCGACCATTCAGATTTCGTGGACTCTTGTCTGAATAAGCGCAACTGGTTGTTAGCATTTGCTCAGTAGACAAAGACAACCACTAGTTGAGACTATGATATGCAACACGGTATGAAGAGCAACAAGAACACAAAAAAATAAGGGGATAGAATTATTAGGGTGAAAGACCCCATTAATCCCCAGCTGTCCAGAAGCGAGAGAGAGGGTGTGCTGGCATTGAACGGAAAGTAACGCATCGATGCGGCGGTTGAGTGTAAAAGACAAAAGTATCATCCCAGCCAAGACAAACAAATTGGGGGACGATTGAAACAGCAAGCAACTGCTCGTTCTGCGCTCTCTAGAATTTCGGCTTTCCCGCAACAAACAAGGCCAAAATTTGGGTATCTGATAAGGAATGTGGTACGCCAGCCGAAACAAACTGGGCATCTTGCAGCGTGGCAGCCCCCTTACTGCATCCTGAAGAACCTCCTATTTTGCCGCGAAAACCTGTTTGCACAAGGCAAACAGGCAAAGAGTAGCTGCTGGGTAGGAAAGCACAGGGGTAAACTGTAATCGGAGGTGTATGAAGCACCAGGTGCCCAGAAGGAGGGAAAGGAACAAGAAACGAATCAGGTTAGACTAACCATTTTTCCTCGCGATCATGCTCAAGATCACGGCAAGGCATTTTTTCTGGCTGTCTGGAGAGGTACTAGAAGTCTGCATAGCATCATATCCGCCAACTATACCCACCTGTTCAATACTGTTAGGATTTAACTGTCGCTGCGGTGCGTCGCATTTGCACGAGACCACCAGTGTCGGGAGCGCAGCCCTCGCGAAAGCATCTGATTTACTCCAACCCGTGGTCAGCAAAGGGACAGAAGAGAGAGCGAACCTACCGTACGAAACCAGCGTCGAGGGATAGAGAACACCCGTTACTCACCGAGAGATTCAGGCAAATTGGCAATGCTCGCCGGGTTTGTCACGTCGTATAGGATAAGCACCCCGTCGACGAACGGGAGCCTCTGGCCGTCCATCGCCTAACCCTCAATCAGCGAAAACTCCCAAGGGCGACCAGCAAATGAAAGACGAGGGATGTGTGGCTAGGCATGGCAGGGAGCGCAAGTCACAGAAAACATACCCGCGGCCAAACCAACTGTTGAGAGTCGAGATCAAGTTTTGCCAGATTTACCTCCACCAGTTTGACAGTACATAGTGACCGTTCAACTGTCATAAGCTTTGCAGTAACAGCATCTTCATTCGGCAGAGATTTCAGATCATACGCCCTCTGAATAAAAGTACTCTTGCCCACACCCCTTGCCCCTACCACAGCAATGCAGAGATCGCGAATGGAATTGTTCGGTGACATCTACGGCACAAGTAATGATGGATCAAAGGTTAGCACTCCAAATAATTCCTTACTACGCATCAAACTGCCCCCTGGAGTGGACAAATATAGATACTCTGACGCTGACGGCAAGGTCGAGACACGCACATTTTCAAAATCCCTTAGAATCGTCTGCTCACCATGCTGAGGCCCTAATGTCGGCGACTGACCCGATAGGTGGCTGCTTGAATAGCTATCAAAGGAGCCAATTCCGTGACTTCTTAAACTTCCGGAAGCGACCCAATCACCCAATGAAGAACCCGACGAGCTGGGGGGACTGCTTGGTCTCGTCGGGCGCCTCAGCTTACGAGTTGGTCTTAGTGAAGGTGGCTGCTGCAGATGTGTTGGGGGCACGGGAGTTATTGGAGGCTCCTCTTCCGATGATCGCCCTCCGCCGGCTTTTGTTGTGCTGGCTGAGCTCGCGGTCGCCGCACTATAAAAAGATCTCGGTGAAGGAGGCTCGTGGCCGCTTTCCAAGGAACCAGCGGTGAATGGATGGAGGCCAAAAAAATCCTCCTCTACCGAGCGGTGTTGACCAGTGGTTCGATCGAAGTCCTCCAGGTCAAGAAGCGAAATATGTCGATCGGATAAGGGCTTAGTGGTCGAAGGTAAAGAATTTGTTCTCGAGAGCAGAAATGACTGAGAGCTCGGTGTCGATCCGTGTGGGGGGACACTTCGTGATTGTAGTGGTGACGGAGGTGATGGATTTCGAGGGTGTTGGTTCAGTCGGGTATTTGGAGGACTTCGGGGTGATTTCGGTGACCTTGGCCTTAGTCTCTTGGGAGGAGGGCAGAATGAGGCACCGGTACCCGTGGCTGTGGTCATACTGGCTTGACTCCTGCTTAATACCCTTTAAACAACCCAATTCCGCCTTTCGCCAGGGTATGCGCCCCCTGAGGTAAACCCTAATAACGTACTGTAGTAGTAGTTGTTGTACCGGTATTCGAGTGCCCTTTTTCGGTCAACTCCTTCTCTCGCTATCCTTTTTTTTTTTTTTTATCTCGGCGACGGTGGACGGTGGGGAGATAGTCGACGGGAAGTGCTCTGCCTTAGGATTGATGATCTATAAGTTATGATAACTGCAGTTTTGGAGGATTAGACTGCGGAATGGTGGGTTATATATTTTGCGTTATTCGAGCCGCCTGTGTGATGAGGGGGAAGAGAAGCGATCGAGATAGGCAGGAGTCGCAGGCTCAAGAAACCCAATGGGTTAGAGATAGTGGTGAAAATCCTTCCGTTGCCTTGAATCTAATTGTCGAGAAACACGGAAGCTTTATTATCGATCAATCGCGCGAATCGGTGCAGCGATATCGTCACAAAGTTTGGCAACAATGTCCCGTGTCTTGTGTGTTTCCAAAAAAACAGTGTTCTCCAGGCTTCGCTCGCGGTATCGTGCCCTGAGCGTGACTCTGCCACCTTGATTTGACCTCTTTCTTTTTGCTTTCGAATTCAGTACCGTATGCCCACTCTTTCTTTTCTTTTCTTCCCTTTTCCCGTCTTTCCGTTTCTCTTGCTCTCTCTGCTTTCCTTCTTTCAATCTTCACTCTCCCTAATTCCTTTTCTTTCTTCCTTTCCTTCTGCCTCTTGATCTCAGTTAGCCGCCGTGCCACTACCACACTTCCGATATTGGATCCTTTAGTTTCCGAACTGTAAGAGCAGCGACAGGACAAAGCTGTAATCAGAAACCCGTAAGCTGCCGGGCTCCACTTCCTCCCCTCTCTTTCCTTCCCTATGGTTATATTGAAACGACAGATGGACGGAAAGGCAAGTGAACCAAGGGTGAAGTTAAACGGGATGATACAGTGAGAACTCCGAGCGGCAACTCGGCTACTAGGTGGAGAGAGGTTTTTTCTTTTCTTTTCTCCCCACAAAAGAGAAAATCTGGAAATTGGGATAGAGGAGGGCAAACCAGGAAAAAGGGCCGGGGGGGTGGAGGGGAAGGAAGAGGAGGTCAAGAGAAGAAAACAAAACGCGTTTGAAGCGGGTGCAACAGGCAAACCGGAATGGATACAAATCTGAAAATGAAGAAAAGAAAAGAAAAGAAAAAACGAAATAACAAACGCTCACGGCAGTTAGAGAGATAGCCGGGCTGCGGGCGTATGCTGTTTGTGGGCAGCCAGCAATCAAGCAAGTAAATACCGGTAGCAAGTACAGTACTGGCCTGATTGATGCGCAAGAAGTATGAATAGGGCGATGACGGTTGGTTGTAAGTAAAAGCAGTGTAGTTGTTTGGGCACTTTGCATGTATCATACCAAAGAAAGCAAGCATCTTACTCCTCCTGCCTTCCTTCTTTTATGCTGTATTGTACGCGAGCATTGCTGTGCTATGATATGCCGGTGTGAAGGAGTGCTTAGAAAGGAGTGGGGCACTTTCTTCCATTCCAGTTTTCCTCCACACTTAAGTGTTCTCACTCTCCCCTCACTCGAATACCTACGCTATCTCCTCTAGCCCCAGCTTCCTCGCCGTAGGTTATGGCTAATCGATGAACGAAGGGGAAGGTTATGTAGGAATGGTGGCTGCTGTAGACTGGCTGGCTCCTTATTGCTTCAAGGGTTTGTGGAGGGGAACTCTCTCTTTCCCACCCATACGGTACAGCTTGCAATTTGGAAGCCCACTCCACACCTGGGGTAAGGCTAGGTTACTCATAATATGGCCCGTGTGGGGGAAGGATGATGGTGGGGAGAGTCAAGTGAGGGAGGAAAGGATGGAAGGATTGGGAGGTGAGTGAAAAAGGATGAGGCCAGACCTTCCCACAGCTGGCCAACCAACCACACAAAAAGTGCCTACAGAGAGTACTTGCGCGATAGGAACGAAAAAAAAAGTAAAGGATGACTCTAAATAAATGGGCCGGGTGCCTACGATGATCCTCATGATCCTCATGATCCCCATACCCCCATGTCCGGATGGGGATGGGATGCGATGGAAGATACAGTAGGGCTGTGGACAACAATTAGAATCACCAGGAAAGAGTACTCGAGCACGGCACCGTAACTAACCAAGAGCCTCCTCTTCACTGTCTTCTGAGGCTCTTCTTGTTCCGGTCCAACAGTTTGATATCCTTCTTCAAGCAGAACCATGATCACGAGTCGACTATCATGCGTTGCTAATTACTTCCACGATGGGCAAGCCGGGGTGGCACATTTGATAACTCGAGTACGGTACGGTACCGGTACAAGTGCTAGTGCTGTGCTAGTACAGAGAGCCATTGCAGAGCGCTTGAGTACGAGTACTCGGCGATTTTAAAGGAACTGGAACGTGAGTTACCGACCCAAGGAGCGAGTTACTGGTATTTCCACAAAATTAGGTACCTGCGGAGGCATTGGTCCTCATCACCAGGTCACTTGCCTTCCCCCCATTCCGAATACTTGAAAGATCGCCTGCGGTACAGCTACTCGAGTACAGTATCATACATGTACTCGTACAGCCATACCATGAAACGGGCAAAATACAAGTACAGTACCCTACCACACATATCTATCACACGGTACCGTACGTCGTCTCGAGTTCCAACCCTTGCGTTCTAATCAACCCACCTCACCTTACCTCGACTTCCCAAACTCTCTCTCCATCGTACTCTCACCCCCTCCCTCCCTCTCTCTCCTGGCCTCGATCAACAGCTAACCAAGCCAACTTAATCCCCTCGATTGGCTTTCCCTTCCCAGATTTCCTTTCTTTTTTTTCCGCCACCTTCCGGATTCCCTACCCGCAATCGTATGCCCAGCTCTCAAGGCCATGGCATGGCCCGGAATATTATCCGCGGCGCTCCGTCTCATCAGGCTACCGGTACCATACTCGAGTAGTCTATGTGTTGGAGCATTGTATTGCTTTGCCAAATAGTCCACTGTACTCGAGCACTGTACTGTACCAGTAGCCATGGTTAGGTAATTTATGATACGGTAGTCGCGTGGTGCCAAGACTCTTTCCACAACCCCCGAAATGGGCCCACAAGACCAGAACGCCGCGGCAGGCATGATAGACTGCGAATTACGGTAGTCTAGCTATCATAATGTCCCAGTTTACCCTTCAGGTGGGTCCGCCTCGGTGAATTTCAATATTAGTCACAAAGTTTTCATGACTCATCTATCCAAATACCGGTAGACTACCTACAAGTACTTGTACTCGAATAGATACAAGCCATAATAAGTGCCATAAGGTAATTCCGATCCAAGCCCTGTGAATTTTGGCCTACCGTACTAGTACAGACAGAACCATAACTTCCCTCTTTCCTTTTTCTTTTTTTGCTTCCTCACCCAACCTCGCTGGAAGAGCGGGAACGGCGCCTCAAACAGATTTACAAGTACAAAGAAGAAGAAAAAAGAAAACAATCTCTCACCGCTCTCTCACAGCAAACTCCGAACCCAAATCAGACATCCCCATCACCAAACCCGCACCTAGCGGGGGGGAGGGAACACAGAAACTGCTACCCAAACAAGCTAGTAAAAAAAGTAACTCCGCTCTTCGCCGCCAGGCAGACAGCATTCAGTATCCCCATCCGTATAATGCGTATGATAGGATCAATAATAACATTTCCCTTCTGAGCACCAAGCAAGTGAATCTTTAGGCAAAACCGTCGCTCCCTGGAGCTCGAATCAGCATCCTCTCAAAAGAGCCGGAAACCACGGAGCTCCCTAAACGGATGCTAGCACAATTTCTGCGGTGATAGGCCGGGGGGGGGGGGAGGATAGACGCTTATCTTGGGATTTGGAACCATATTGGTAGATCCATCATAGGTTGAAACTGGTGAATTGTTGCGTCGTGTTGAGTTTTGAACATGTCGAACTTCGTTAGAATAGTAACCGGAAGGCAATAATATCAGCCTTCACTTCTCTCAAAGAGTCAAAATTGAATTTGAGAGGTCTTTATTCCAAAGGCGCATTAACTTTTTTTCTTTCTTTTCTTTTCCTTCTTCCTTTCTCACTTTCCCCACGCCTTCTCTTTCTCCTTCCCCACAATTTTCACTAGTCCGTCAGTCAATCAATCAACCCCATCAACCCATCGACCGAGTAAGGATAGAAGCACACACATCCCTACCCACCCGGCAGTCTTGCCGACAATTGCATAAAAACGCTTGTATGATAAAGCACGTTAAACTTCGCTCTCCATGTCCATATCCATATCCTACCCTACCCTACCGTACCCTGTCGAAGCGGGCCCCCCACAGGCCGATGCGTAATAAGGAAAAAAAAAAAAATAAAAACAAAAAACCTTGGCCTGGAGGGTCTAATCCGTTCATTCAGTCATTCATAGGCCACCTTACCGGTATCAAATGGTTATAGACAGGCATACAGGCACTCAGCAGTTGATCGGGGAATGCAGTTACTTTAGTGTCGTTCAGCACAATCAATCAAGCCCTCAGGCAACCACTCTTTACACACACCACTCTAATTACCTTGATAATCATACCAATCCAACCGCCGCTCTCATCAACAAAACCCCAAACAAAACGACCATAAGATTCCCCTCCCTCCCGAACGCCTTCTCCGAGCAATCATATCATATCACATCACATTTTACTCTACACACCTACCGTTCAGCACACCTTGAGCCGCTTCAGCCTCTCTCTGGCCGTGACATCATCCCTTTTTGGTGGATAACGCTTTAGGTAGTTTCACCGTCGGCACGGGTGCGCTGCCGCAAAAAAAAATGGGACCCTTTGAAAGCGAAGCACGGGGACAAAGTCCTGTTAACCATCAGATACGGTACGATGAGGAACATGGCGAGTAAGGTAAAGTCGATATAAGTCTTAAATTATTATTTTTCCTTATTTTTTCTCGCATAACGAAAAGCGGGCTCGCCGGGGATGAGAGGGGGGGCGGGGAGCTGGACGTGTTACGGGCGGGCGTTGGCTTTGGTTCAACCTATTGTCCTGCACAGTATGATACGGTATCATACAACTTTCGAATATGATAAACCCTACCGGTCGATATCACAACTCAGACATGACAACGAAAGGCTACGGTAACAAAACCCAGCCAGCGCAAACCCGGAACCAGATCTCATGATTGCGGTAGCCACAGTTTAGACAAAAAACATAAGTTAGCCGCGGGTGACACCTTTATCGGGTTTTTCTTTTAAATCTTTACTCCCATCCGATTAGCCGCCTAAGCGACCCAGTTAAAAATTTCCTTTAAAAAAGACCCGGACCGCCCGTCCGTTACCGTTTTCGAGCATGCTAGAGCTTTCAATCGGGAACATCCACGGTCCGCCCCCCCCCCTTCTGACAAAGCAAAATGGGTAAAAATTTAATAGTCGTACGATTTTTGATTTTTCTTTTGGGTTTTTTTTTTTTTTTTGCTCGACAAAAGGCACGGATTTGGTCCGCTCGGGCCGCGGTGCAGTGTGACTGTTCGGTTCTTGCTACATGGGGCTTGTGGGGTTGGGTGATGCTGGGTGGGTCGAATGCCGGTGGTGATGGTGATTAATTTTTAAAATTTATATCTCTACGATAACTTTTTGCTCTCGTTGAAGGGTGCCGTATGGTGATTTGCTCTGGAGGGTTTGGACTCGGGGGGAAGGGGCTAAGGTAAATTGGGGTAGCTATTGATAGTGGTAGAGGGACAGGAAGGATCGTTATGCGGGGGAAGAAGAGGAAGAGGGGACCTTTAGATATCATGGGCACTGGGGAGAGATTGCAAGCTACTGTTATCATAGCTTCTCCACCTTTAACTTACACCAAGATCACACGCTTCCACTCCCTACTCGTATCCAATTCACGAACCACCCACACACCCGCACTCATCCCAACCCATCCATCGGCACCTAACTAACTTACAAGTATCTGCGCAGGGTTAATCCCTTATTTGGTTGGTCAGTTGGACGAGCGCGCGTCTGTTCACTCCCCCCGCTCCGAGTCCATGGGTCTGGTCTGGTCTGGTCCGTTCTATCTGGTGAGACCGTGAGAGGCACCCTCGAGTATGATACTCGTACCAGTACCGCTGCAGAAACCGTACCGTACTGTTTTAGTGTCACCGGTAGCACAACCACCTGCGGTACCCGTAGCTGGGAATTGTGATTTATCTCTTTTTCCACCCCCTGAAGAAATCAAATTATTTGGCAGCCCCCTCCCTCCTCCTCCTCTCCCTCCCAAAAAGAAAAAATGAATGAAGCATTCCCCGGACTTTGGGGAGATACCTTTACAAGAGTAGTGGCGGAGGGGGCGGGCTCTGTGGAGTAAGTTTTTACTACCGGTACTTGTAGTAACTTGTATGATAACCCATATCACGCAGGAAGGTACCGTACCGACGGTACCTTTCTTCTCTCTTCTTTCTTCATGTTGGGGAGGTGAGGAGGGTGAAGGGGGCTTTTCGGCAGATATACTTAGAAGTGCCTCTCCCAAAAACGGTTGTTGAGCTTCTGGTTTCGTTTTCGCTTTCGCTGTCGGCCCCTGCACTTACTCACTTTTTTTTGTTCTTCGGCAGAGGAAGAGAGAGATAGAGAGAAAGGAATATTTAAGATTGGTGGAAAAGGAGAGAAAGGGCGAGAAAAGAAAAAAAAAGAGGGACTACAGTAGAATGTGAAGATGGTGACCGGGTTTGGGGGTGTACCGTACGGTACTCGAGTACTTCTCTCTATCTCGTTGAATAGAATCCTTAGGGGGCCATACTTGTCTTGTTTCGCCGGGCTTGTATAGAGAGCACTCGTACCGTACCGTACTGCACTGTACTTGCACTCGTAGGTGCAAGAGCAAATAGTATGAGCGAAGTGTGGTCCTCATTTTCACCTTTAACCGCTTCTAAACATCACATCGGTATTCTTTTTCCATCCCGGGACAACAACAGGTAGTTACTCGAGTAGCAGATTACCTCCACCTCGGTATCCAGCCAACCCTTGCAAAGAATGCTCCATCCTCTTACCGAATCTCGAGATTAAAAATAACCCAATGGAATCATGAGATACAGGTAGATGCTACAAGTATGTACTGTACCACCACTCTACTCTGTGCATTGCATAGGGGGGAAGAGGAGGAGGAGGAGGAGAGGACAATGACAGACGAGCTATTATAAACGGGGCAAGGGGGGGGGGTGGGGAAACAACAGGCAGGAATAAACCCCGATCCATTCATTCTCCGCCCCCATCCCCTTTCCCCCTTTCCCCCTTACTGTTTTCTTACGAACTTGTGATGGTGAGCTACCTTATCGTTCAGTTACTTGTACTGTATGTAGCTCGTGGGTTTTTAGAGATTTACCTGGAATATGTTCATCTATCATACTACTGTGCTGGTAGACTATTCCATTCCAATCAGTCCGGACTCGCGTACACTTGTACGGTACTCTGTGCTACGCTTTGGATATACGCATTTCGTTGCTATATATTATTATCGATTTGGGGTTACCCAAGCGCTCGAACACGAGGTGGACACAGTAAACAAGCACCATGAATGCCGGCATTGTGCGGAAGGGTAAGGTACGAGTACAGTACAGTACCGCATTGAAGCATCGTACTCTTTCCCATTCATTCATATCGTAGCCATTTCCTACCGAGAAATCCTCAACCTGCTGAACTTACTGCACCCTATCTATCTATCCACCATATGTATGACGCACCAGACACCCCCTCCTCCTCCCCTCCTCCTCCCTCGCAGCCACCTACCGTACAGTACATATATCCAGTCACGGGGTCATGCGACAACGCCTGTACAGTACTATGAAAAAATTGTCCATTAACTTAACGCCGTTTGACTTTTGCGCATTGTGGTTGCTCTTACATGGGGCTTCTTGTTTGTTTGCTTGTTTGCCTGCCTGCCTGCCTGTTTGTTGTTATTGTTATTGTTATTATTATCGTTATTGTTGTTGTTGTTATTGCCACTTGCAATCTTACCAAAGACAAGGTGCAGCGAGGTGGCTTTCAGCGTTTAATCGTTATGCACCGCTTTCGGTCGCCGGTCGCGACGTGTGTGGGAGGGATGGAGGGATGGAACATGGAAACGACCAAATGCGAGTGATCGTTGTGATCTTGGGGAGCTATCATAACCTGTGGTTATTTTATTTCACGGGCTTCTGAGAGTGAGTGGGTAGGGGCGGTCCTGGGATGTGTGTGTGTGTCAAAGTTTTTTTTTTTTTTTTTTCTCTCTTTCGGTTCATACTGTCCTTGAACGACAATAATTATATCATAGATTAAATGTCATTGACCCACTTCACGCATGCCGTCACGAGATGTCACTCGGTTAACGAGACCCTTTCCGAGTGTATGGATTTATCTTGGGATCCGGATGTATGGTTGGTGGGTGCTTTGTGACACTCCACCTGGCATTCGGCGGTGATGCTGTCTGTGCATGGGGGACTTTGTCCTCGCTCGCTTATTCCTGTTTACGGATCCGAAATCTGACAGGTATGGTGGTGACATGCTAATGTGAGAAAGAGGAGGTATGACTGGAATACTGGGCGCGTATCTCTAATGCAGGGTTTGGTCGGGTGGGTGGGCTGGCGGAGGAATAGCTACGCTTTTGTGGGAACTTGGGAGAGAGAGAGGGAGAGATGTTCTGGGTTCGGTATATATTACTCCTGAATATTTCCCTAAAGATTTTTTTTGTTTCTCGTGAGGAGGGCAGGGGTGGAAATGGAAGCTTATGATACCGTCATTTTATAGGGCTACCCATGGTAGAGAAGAAAAAAAAAAAAAAGAGAATGAGGATGGTGGGGCGGGGGCGCAGGGGGACGCGAGTACTCAATTGAAGGCTCTTAGAACACATCTTGAACTTGAGTAAACAGCATACATGTATCTGATCTACATCCGCAATGGCTTTTCAAACCCCTGCAGCTATGAGAAGCACGTCCGGGATCGATAGCTAGTTACGGTGGGTGGGGAGGGTGTAAGTCAGGTGGTTGCACAGTTCGTATGTGATAATATTCTGAACTTATATATATATATATATATCTCCTTACAGGAAAGGTGGAGAGGTTAGGAATAATATTATCACACCTCATTATATAATGTCTCTCCCTCCCTCGAGATACTCCCGGGGAGATCTTCAAATCATCTGCGGTGCCTTCCCAAATCTCAGGATAATCACGACAAATCATACAATGGTATTCCACCCCCTTCGTCTGTGCTCAGGGGGGGTGGTATCACCAACTGAGGACAAGATCGATTGACTCCTTGGGACCATGGATTCCATTGGTTAGGCCACAAGTGAGTGGCCAGAGTCGCATCATTTAAGAGCCCGGTTTTTGAAGATCTGGGGACAAAGTACTCACCAAGAGACGGTGACACCTGGACACAAACGAAGAGATAGAGACTTTCCGGGTATGAGAACGCGTGCTCGCCCATCCAAGGGGAAGATCGACAGAGTCCCATATAACCCTTATAAGTCGGTCTCGTGGCAAGATAGCCTGCGCCTGAGTTGCTTTCATAGCTAGACCTTCTCAACCGGGACCCTACTTGACCCTACTTGCCGGCCGAGACCGAGCAGTCAGTCAGTCAATTAGCTGTCTTGCTTCTCGTTAGGTTCTGGATGGATGCTGAATGCGCCGATACCAATATATTTCCCGTGCGAGAAATTCTTCGGTTCTACTATGTACTTTCCATTGTTGTGTTGTGGGTGGATGTCGTGATATGGATGATTTCCTGTTATTGAGCTGTGTCTGAACGATAATAAATACCAGTAGGGGGTTGTGCGAATGGATCACACATGTGCCGCCAAGATGCTATGTTTTAAATGATGGTCCGTCGGAATAGTCATCCATTGATTAGGTTGTCAATGCATGCTAAATGTTAGGTGAGTGGAAGAGGGTATGTAATGCTCTTGTGCTGGATGGTGAAACTTTCTATCATGAAAGAGTGAGACATATGACAGAATCTAATTTTTTTAGAAAAGTAAATGCTTGTATGTGTTCTTCAAGAACAATATAGTTGACGCTTAATTAGAGCAATCTTCATGACACATGTTGTATTCAAGCACTATAATAAGTAGCTGGTGATGCGGATCAGCAAGACTAGAATTAATTTGTTTTTGCTATGGCCTCGCAACTAACAACCTCAAATGGTACTATGTTGCTCGTGTAATGCATACAAGTAACCATACTTAATTACAGTCTCCCAGAAAATCCCCTTTTGATTAAGGATAATTCCAAAAAAAAAAAAGGCTCTCGGGAATTCTCTATCGCACATTGTAAGCACATAGCTTCATCACCAACCATCACCATAATACCATAGCAAAAACAGGGTAATTATTGTTCTATTCATCAGAACAGAACAGAGAAGAGCACGCCAATTGAACATAGTGTAGAATATCGGGAGTAAACCATTGAGTTAGAAGAGAAGAGAGTTTTTGATAATAAACAACGACAAGGCTAAGCTAGCAAAAGACGAGTGCCCTTCCCAGCCTAACTTTTCACTCCTTGTAAATTGTTTGATCCAGAAAAGCTCCCTTCCACCACACATAAGGAAATTTGTCTCATTTATGAGTCGATATCCATTCCATCGTTGCCGGGACCACGCTGGGCGGTTTCTTCAGCAGGAGCGTACTCATCATCCTCTTCGTCATCCTCGTCGGCGGGCTGCTCTGCAGCAGCCTTGGCGAAGTCGATCTGTTTGCCACGAGTACGGCCGCCTGTTATGATGTTGCTGGTATCAAGACCTGCGAATTCGTCATCCTCGACCTCAGGCTCTATATCGAATAATTATTTTTAGTTAGCTGAAGGGTGAATGGGGTTGGGATGTGAATGAATGGGATTGTGTTCTACCTTCTTCTTCAGCCTCCTAATAACGGTCGAGAAACGTTAGCTTCGTTACAAACAATTGATAATTTAATTAATAGAGGAGTGGGGAGGCGAACAGTTTCCATTTCCTCACCAGATGAATCAGATTCCTCTTCTTCAGGAGCAATGGCCTTTCCCTTACCCTTATCGGTAGGGTTCTCGGTAGCCGGGCCAGAGGGGGAGGTAATATCAGACATTTCCGAGTTATCAGTTTAATCGGTTGTTAAGAAAGGGAGGAATTGGGGGGAGGTAATTGAATTGTGGGTGTGGAGAATGAGTTGCGGTGTGAAGAAGGAAGGAAAGGAAGGGAAAGAAAGAAGGAGGTGACAATTTTAAACGCGCCAGGTGTTGCTAGGTGTTGTTGAGGCAGCAGCGCCAAGCCATCACCCTAACTCTCAAGCAGGGCCCGTTGAGAACAACCAAAAAATCTCACGATGTAATTTAGTCTATCTATTGTTTCTCTCATTTGTAGTATGATAGAAGCAAGCACGTTAGGCGACTTGTTAGTGTGGAATATACTCTTGTATGAAGATTTTGCCAAAGTGGAGATAATCGCATTATTGGGTAATTATTATTATTTGGTTGCTCTTCGCCCTGTTTTGTGGGAGGTTGTGGGTTAGGTCGCGATCATCATACCTGGGGATTGCCGACCTTCGATATAAACCTCCAAAAACTCAGTAGGAGAATTAATTTTATCATTTGTTTTTGGTTACCTTTGAGCTTCATAGCATTGTTTGAGCAATTTACGCCCCTTGATCGACTGTATACCGACCTTGGTAGTGTGGCGTTTGAGGTAACTTTCAACAGCTCTGGATCATACCGGTACTTGTATCATGTCTGGGTTACACAGCGCTCATAAGCGCCTTGATAAGTGTTTTATTGTCTAAATTTTGAAGGCGGTATGATGCCTTATCGCTTCTTCCAAGTAATGAGATGGCGTAAATGATCTACTTTGTAAGGTATAACAAAGGCAAAAGCTTCCTCTACAAAACATGGCAGCTACTGCTCATGTATAATGCCAGTAGACTAAGTTACGTTGGTCAAGAAGAAGCCTTCTACTCTAAAATCTCGTGATATGCACTATCTCCGGCACCCCAGTAATATCCGGATTCTACTTGTACTTGTCAGCCAAAGCTCCTGAGAAGGATTAGTGTTTTCCTGGCACAGCGTAAGATCAGCCCTCAACAGGTGTTGGATCTCATTATCTGGGCCTATCCTAGGCTGAAGGAGAGAGTGGATTTCATGAGATTTTACGGCGCTGTCTTTATTGTTATGCCTCGTTATGATGAGAATTACTAATAGGGACTTGTCAGAATGCCTGTGGTGTAACACGCGACCAGTATGCGCTCCACTAATTTTTATTGTAACATACCGTAAAATCTCGAATAATTGAACAATGTGCTAGGAAGTGGAATTAAGGTGAGTCATGCTAAATTATTGCTAATAGGATTGCGCAATATCAGTTCCAGAAATTCTTGGCTAATCTAATCATAGGAAAAATTAAGTTCATCTTCATCCTCCTCCTCCAGCTCTCGTTCATCTGCTTCAACCTCTTCTGCAATTCCCCAATTTCCCAGTCCAGCTTTTAGAATGTCTGTAGCTAATCCTTTTACAGATAACTCCAGGTCTTTGCTTCCATCAACGGGAAGTGAGAGACCAACTACCCAAAAAGCCTTTCGAACAACCTCCATCCGCTCTACTGAAAATCGCTCCCATGCCTCCCCAACTGCCCATGTAGTTGTCACCCTTCGCCGACCAACCATACTTCCTCGCAGTACACCCTCTGCAGTAAGTATTTTCTCCTCCTCATCTTCGATATCTGTGAGCTTTATTTCTAATGTCTCCTATATGTTGTAATATTAGAATTGCAATTTGGTTTTTTTTGAATTTCAACTAACTTTTAATATATCTTTAAAGGGTCGATTTACAGACACATTGAGAGGCTGCACAATCCCAGTGCAGCCTACAGGTATCACACTCACTGTGATATCGTGAGCTTCGAAGGTATCGAGAACTTCATCTGTCTTGTACCCAGCAAAGAGATCAAGAGTAAGAAGAGTCGGCTGACAATCAAGTATCGGAACAAGTTGGGTTTCAAGCCATTCAACCATATTGGTTGAATTAGCATAAGCGGTGGGATTGAATTTCACCACTACCCTTGGATTGTAGAGCTTCTGCTCTGCTAGGATTGATGGTTCAATCCCTTTTCCTCTAAAGAAAATAAGAGGAGTGACCCGCGGAATACCGTCAGCGAATATGGTAAGTTGAATCATTCCTTGTCTCTTGTCCCAGCTGGATCTCGTTGACTGAAGCCAAATAGTTTTATCCCCAATAGCATTGTAAGTCTGTCCCTCTAAATACTCAAATGGAAGAGGTGTCTGATCCATATTGCATATATTTTGCAGACGATACCGCCCCACAGCCCCTTGACTTTGTCACTCACCCTCTTGCAGCTGTGAATTCCCTCGATTATACCGCATCCAGGTAAGTATGACATCTCCAAAGTCAGTAGGAAGTTTACTTACAATATTAGTTACAAATCTTAAACTAATTTGATTCTAGGATAAAAAGTTACGAAACTATCTGTGGGAGCAGCAGAACTCCTTTGGATCTCTCTCAGGATAGAGCTTTGCAAAAATATCTTTGCTTGCTCTCCGAAACCACCCCCTTCTCACTGGTCTTCCTAAAGCCCTTCACTCCCGAAACTGGAGAAATAGTTCTCGCTCCATCTCCTTCTACTGTCGTTGTTGTCCTCCTCCTACAGCCCGCCGCTGCTCCCTTGTTTGGGCTTCGTACTTTTCCTCTTTTTCTTCTTTTTTCCATCGTGCAAGATTCCCAACACGTATCTTGAAGTAATTTGCTACTTCATCTCTGCTGGGTCCTTGTAATTTGGTTAGACCACATGGTATTGATGCCGTATACCAGTATGAAAGGATACGTAGTCTGTAACTAACTGTGTATGACCGATAGGGATTTTGAACCAGCTTTAGGTGAGAGACTTTCTGGAGGGTTTTGCTTAATGGATTTCGCTTTGGGCCTCTTTTCTTTCTTATTCCAGCATAGAACTTCATTGGAGGAAGGGTTGGGAGATTTATTTGGACTTTGATACGTCCAGCTGCTTTCTTGTTGGAGGACATTGTTGACATTTTCACCTTTGGATATATGCTCTATCCTCAATTGCTTTTCTATTCTTTTATTTATTTATTTATTATAGTCACAGGAGTTAACTATAGATCACCACTCTTTGTAATGATGAGTTGATGTTGGAGTCAATGGCAAAGTCCGTTGATTACTCCTCATACTTTTTATTTTTTTTGTTGAAAAACTGTTACTCATACCTTAATTTCCGTGCTTTCCGGTTTCACACCTTATTTTGACTTCATAGCACATTGTTCAATTATTCGAGATTTTACAGTAATTTAACTTAATAAAAGCTTCTGTGCTCTTGTGAGAGACGTCAGGGACCTGGCGAGGTTCTAAGTAATTTAGTCCTGGGGCATCTTAGGTCTGCAATACCGCACCGTATAATAGCAATTGCGTAAAAAGAGAGGGTGAGATTAGGCAGCATAGCGTATTTCATCCAATGCCGGTATGAAAGGCTGGCTTCCTGGGATGCTTGTTCGGTGTGGTGAATGGATGTTGTAGGCTACAGCATTGGCCGCTTTCCAACCTGCAACTTTCTATCACGGCTGCAGGCCGTAAACCCGGAAGCTCTAGCCGATCTGTTAGAAAGAACCAGGGCATCGTTCACTTGCGGTCAACAATGGCTTTTACTGGGTGCACATAACCACAAGTGGAAAACACATGGCAGCGGTGGATGTGGTTTTCGACACGACGTTCAATGCTCCAATAGCAATGGTGGTTGGCAACACGACCGGGCAGGTTTCCCAAACTTCGTAGTGCCAGTGGGTATGATAGATCACCGCTGGCTGGGCATGAACCCAGGATGCCGATCAAGAATGTGATCTCTTGTACGAGTATGGCGCAGGGCGTATGCATACGGGTATGATATCAGTCCTCTCTCTACTCGAGTACTCAAGTAGCAGAGGCTACTCAAGTGCCGGCACCATTGAGTCTGCCGGTATTTGAGTACCGGTACAACGTTCAATCCACCGGTGCTTGATTATATCCTGCCTCATCTGTGCCGTCAGGGCTTATGTGGATTGGCGGGCCACGATGAGCTGAGAAAGCTTAGGAATTTGGGCCCCGCAGTACTCGGGTACTCGAGTGTGTATCTTGGATGCGCACCGGCGTTTCTGTTGGGGTTTGGGCCAATACCGGGAGGGGGGAGTTTGGGTTTTGGTGTGATACCGGCGTTTGGCCGCTGTGCGGCACGTACAGTACCCGTATGCACTTTAGGGTGGAAATATTGGATAAAGGGGTACGGCAGCGCTGTTTGAGTACTCTCGAACAGTGTGATATTCCACGAGGTTTACTGGTTTGATGGTTTACATATCAAAGGGCTCTGGTGCAGTTGCTTATCACATATACTCCTGCAATGCCTCGTTTCCACCTTGCCATGATCTATGAATTAATCCTCAAGTAAAGAAGAGTGTTTGAGATTGACTGCATATATCTGGGTATGATAGAGAGAGCCGCGGGAGTGCCCTGCGGTCGGATGGCGCTCGTATAGGACCGGTAGTGTATGTAGGAGAGTAGTTCTACTCGGATACCTACTGTCACAGGCAATAAGTACCCGAACATTTAGAGGGGAAAACAGGGATATTTCAGGGATAATACAGGGATATTTCAGCTGTCCCAGATGTGGCGGTTTAGAGAATTCAGGGGGTATAAGTGGTTGCTGGCCAACAAAACAAGCATGGACATAAACAAAATAAACGAATTTCAAGAAAGATTAACGAATATGTATTTCTAAGAATTCAATATTAAACATTAAAAATTAAAAATTAAAAATTAAAAACTAGAATATTAAGAATGAAGAAATTAAAAAAAAAACTACCAGCCAGTATGGCCCCCCAAGTAGCAATAACTGCTTCAATTCTTTCTGGCATTAAGTCAATCAATTCCAGAAGTTGCACTTCTGTAATTCTCTCCCACTACTCTTAAATTGCCTAGACTATTACTTCTTTGGTAGATGGGTGATGTAATGATCCCTCCTTGGATAGTTAGTTCTTGGTGATGGGGAATGATACTTCTCTTCTTCTATTTCTTTCCTCAGTCTTACGATAGCACTAGTCCTCTGCCTACGTTACCGATAGTACAAGACCTTTGTCTTCTATTGGGAACGCCTATCGTAAGCTTTCTCTAACTCTCCTTTGTGAAGATCTTTCCTTGGCGTAACGATAATGTTGCAATAAAGATAAAGATCGTAAAGGTGTTTTATATTTGTTAAAGTAATAAGTAGGAAAAGTACTTAGAATTTAATCTAATTTTATTTAAACTCATACCGCCAATACTGGCATATGACGAGCCCCCACTGGCACAGGGATACTGCTAACCAGTATACCACTAATCCTAAGCTAACTAAGTCTACGGCCCCGCACCTGCCATTCCCGAGTCATGCCCGCGCGAGAACTAATTACAAGACTGTCAAACAACCCAGAGCCCACCCTGGTCCAAGTCCGTAGCCCCACTGGTATGAAGCCAACCAGCACTAAGCATAGCCGAAGCTGAGCAAAAGACCGACCCGACCAGGTTCCTTGTCCAACATTCATAAAATCACTACCACCCAGTCTAAATACCATCCCGCGATACCTCCACCACAGTAAAAAACCAAACAAAATACACAAACTAAACCTACAGGCGATATAATGGCAAGGAAGAGGCAACCAACATGTCAACTTCTCGCACCTGCATGCCAGGCCATTGACCCTATGAACCCACTTTGCCGGTTGCCTCCGAGGAGCGTACTGGTGAGGAGGACCTGTACCTGCTGCCTGTCCCCCAAACAAAACACTCTAAACAAAGAAAATAGATAGAGGTAGTAACAGACCAAAAAAGATCAGTGGGGCCGATCTCCCACCCGTGGTATCATGCCTCCTCCTGCCAACCCCATAGCCAAACCAAAGAAACTAAACAAACTCCACAAAGTCTAGCACGCAAGATCCAAACAAGTCCAATCAGGTGGTTGCAACCTACTATCCGCACAGGTGGCCATCAGCTAGCCAGTCCGTCAGAGAGCTTACAGCACTCAGCAACTTCATCTGACAGCCCAACTGAACCGGGAACACTTAATTAGACCTCGTCCAACCTGATGCAGGTCCGACCTGTGCTTGCAGGTGCCTTACCCCCTCCAATCAGCCCCCCTTAAGCCTCATACACCAGACACCACAGTGCCCATCCAGTCTCCCCAGCTCTTCAGACAGATCAACTATCCGATAGCCACAGGACAGCTCATACCTAGTCCCATCAGGCAGCCACTGGTCTTAGCCACACCAACAGAGCCGCGACCCCCTGTATTTCATAGCCAAGGGGGCCCACCAGCTACAGCTGGGAGCCACAAGGGAGGCAGCACCAATACCCAAAGGCAACGGCACCTGCCACACCATCTAACTCAGCCGAACTGAAGTCCAACCAAGCCGGGAAAGAGTAGGTAGAGCCAGCCAAAGCCATCCCCACAGGTCTGGCAACAAGCACAGACAGAACGACTGGCAAGAGACAATCCCAACTGACGTGACAAGAAGGGGGAAGGCGAGTGAACAGGAGTAGACAAAGAGAAGGTAGACTCTACTTGCAATGGGTGAAGCCGCCAACCACAGTCCACAATCAAACCACTCAAACACACAGACAACGTGAGTATCTGACAGCCAATCGTCCTATACCACCCTAGGCAGCAATGAAAAACCACACCAGGGGGTAAGATTTTTCAGGGTTAAAGCCATCACCGCCGAGGCGAGGAGGAGACACCTGACTGAATTACCGTAAATGCCGTAAGAACAGAAACTCCAAGGCAACGGTGATAAACAACATCATAAGATTCCAACTGTAGAAACGAAAAAGTAAATGAGGAGGGACTGGGCGGGTACCGCCCTGCCACCTGAGGAATGATGTGGCTGGTACGACAAGTTGAAGCTTAGGAAGATCATCAGTCTAACCCAAGGGTATTTTGTATTGTGAGAGCTAAGGACTCCGTTAACACCCAACAAGAAAAATGAGCTGTCCCACAGAATGACACGGGTGATCCCTCTAAATACAATGTCCAATCCCTCCAATCGAACATGAAACCTGCGAGTAGATGATAGACAGGAAGCTGAAGATATTTTACCGAAAGGGGCTTGTAAGCGACAGTGATGAATAGCTCGAAGTGCCAGCATTGTGAGATAACCAGCAGGCGATAAAGCGAGAAGCAAACAAGTAATCCACCACGCAATGCCTAACAAACCTCAACATTAAGAACCCTAGGAACTACTGAGTGAACTCAGATATCTCCCCCAGAATCCAAGGCAACAAGGCCCATCAGGGGTACGAAAGAAATCCTTGAGGCGAAGCGACGCCAAGGATGAGGAAAAGTACTTAGAACAAAGCATGAAGAACCTATCCTCATTGGCCGCATCCACCTCCTTATATAGTGTTCTTCCCGCCTGTAGTCATGTGACCCAAAGTAGTCACATGTGTGAAACCAAATCATAACAAACTAGTCATATGACCAAAGTGGTTACATGCTCAAAACCCATGACCTCATAGCAAGGTCATGTGCGAAACCTCATAAACCAATCATATCACAATACACCAGTTATATGACTCAACTGAGTCATATGCATGAAACCCATGACCTCATAATGAGGTCATGTGCAAAACATCAATTATATGCGCAAGGCATATCCGCAAGGTACACGCGCAAGGTATACTCACTAGGCGCACATCCCATGACTCATAATCGAGTCATGTGCGAAACATAACAAATCATAACATAATAGGTCAGATGACCCAAATGAGTCATATGCGTAAAACAGTAATATACCTATGACTCATAATCATGAGTCATGTGAAAACCTTTTCCGTGCCAAATCACGTTCGTGACAGGTGAGGGCGCTACTTGTTTAGCATATTCTTTAGAATATGCCAAATGTTTTCAATTGGGTTGAGGTCGGGAGTGTAAGGGGGCCAGTCGAGCTTGGGCATATGGTAGGTCTAGCAGATAGCAGTAGTATATCAGGCACGATGTGCTGATCTCCCATCCTCCATTATCCACAGAGGTTGCCAAGACCCTGTCCTCTGGCTTTTCCCATACCAAAAGGGCCAGAGGACAGGGGTAAGAACATTATTGCAATAGGTTCTTGTACTTATTGTCTTCCAATCCTTCCGGTTTCATAGTATCTGAGGAGTCTTCTTACTCCCAAGTATCACCCCCCATATTATAATTGAATTTTTCTTGGAGATCTTGGGGGCAATACAGTCATCCTCATGCTCTTCCCCTGGGTGCTGAGTGTAACGATCCCTCCTTGGATGGTTAGTTCTTAGCGACGGGGAATGATACTTCTCTTCTTCTTCTGTTTCTTTCCATAGTCTTACGATAGCACTAGGCCTTTGCCTACGTTACCGATAGTACAAGACCTTTGTCCTCTATTGGGAATGCCTATCGTAAGCTTTCTCTAATTCTCCTTCGTGAAGAACTTTCCTTGGCATAACGATAAAGTTGCAATAAAGATAAAAATCGTAAAGATGTTTTATATTCGTTAAAGTAATAAGTAAGAAAAGTACTTAGAACATAGCGTGAAGAACCTATCCTCCTTAGCCGTATCAGCCTTCTTATATAGTGTTCTTCCCGCTCGTAGTCATGTGACTCAAAGTGGTCACATATGCGAAATCAAATTATAACAAACTAATCATGTGTGTAACGTGTTCGCAAGGTGCTAGTCACGTTATCGGTAATTGATATGATAGTGGGCAGGTGGCCTGCTCTTCCAGAGAGGAGGCGAGAGCTGAGAACTAAAGGAGGCTTCGAGGGTGTACTGAGGAACAAAGAAGTAACCGTTCAACCAAGTATATTGAAATACTGTCTGTCAAAGTCTGCCTTTTCTATCGTAGAAACAGGCGGTCTTTAAATATACAAATTTGTTCATGTCTAGCATGAACAAAACTAATCAAAGGTATCAATTGATACTCTTTAGTAAAACTCCTTAAGTATCAAAGCGATACTTAAAACAAAACATAAAACAAAACCAAGTATCAAACGATACTTAAAACAAACCAAGTATCAAAGCGATACTTAAAACAAAACATAAAACAAAACCAATAACCAAGTACCCGTACCGGTTACATTCCCCAAAACAAAACAACTGTTTAAACAACCAAAACCTAATAATCATCAAAAGCGGAGTCTGAGAAACTAAAGGCTTCAGTTTCTGCTAAAAACTCTTCATCGTAAGTGTCACTCTAGGGACAAGAGGAAACTCTAAGGAACATTTAAACTTGAAGAAGTCTAAATCACAGTAGTCACGAATACCAGATTCGCGTTGTACATCAACCCAAGCGTGATCGCAATCAGGACAGTAATCTATCCAGAGGATTTCGAAATAATCTTCAAGTTGGATAGCATCGCGGTTCAACAACAGTCCAACAATCTGTTGTCGCAGCCTCACATTGAGCTCCACATAGTTTGACATCGTTATGGTATTCGGATGGTGATTGGTGACTAGATAAAGTTGTCGAGAGCCTGCTCCATAGCTTGATTCTCCTCATCGCTGCTTTCGAACTCCCACTCAAAGTGTGGTACCCAAAATCCATCTCTAGCTTGGAGTTCTGCGTACCATCGCACAGTTTCTGGCATTGTAGGTGTCCAGCACATGGTGATATAATTGATTGTTGGGGGGAGGGATTCGTTTGGCATGTTGTCTTTCCACCATCCATTCACCATATCCATAGCATGCTCTAGTCCTTCCAGTAGTTCCCAACTGTTTTTGCTCGTCGGGTATCCTTTCCATTTGACTAGGAACTGATCATTTCCATGCCAAAGGTGGTGGTCTCTGATTTCTTCAACTTCCCATTCATCCTTCTTATCAATGATGATAGGTGCAGGCTGAGAGTGGGTTCTTTCAGGAAACTTGGAGTCGTCATTTGGATGGAATCGCTTGACAGCTGAGGCGTGAAAGATTGCAGTATTGCGGCGGTACATGTGTCCATCCATCTGGACAGTGTAGTTCTCTGTATGCTCGTCAAAGGATATGACTTTGAAGGGTCCACGCCATCGGGGTTGCAGTTTCTTGCTGCGTCCGACATTGGTGATGAACATGTTACTGTGTACCATGAGCATGTCTCCTGGTGAGATGGGGACATGTTTACGTCGTCGTTTCTGGCCAGTTATGGTGCTTCGGAATCGGGCAGCCTTAACAGCTTGGAAGGCATCGTTCCGAATTGCTTGGTGGCGGTTTAGATGGTCATCAGAGGCAGGGACTGAGGAGTTCTTAAATAGTGTTGTAGGTAGGAGGGGGTATTGACGGCCAAAAACTGCCTTGAATGGTGACATCCCCAAGGTATCTGAAAATCCAGCGTTGATATATGCAGCGAGCTCAACAAGGGCTGGTTCCTAGTTGGTTTGTCGTTCATTGATCATATTCCTAATTACGGTCTTAACTTCGCGAATCTTTCTTTCTGCTTGGCCATTTGTCTCATGATGTCCAGGGGCAGCCATAATGTGGTTTATTCCGAGGGAGGTCAAGGGTTGCTTCCAGAATCTGGCAGTAAAGCGGGGATCAGCATCACTGACAATAGATAAGGGGTACCCGTGGGGGGTAAACAAGTATGGTTGTAGGTTATTCCAGGTGTCTTTGGAGGAGTCGGTAACCTTCATTGGTATTAACCAGGTGTATCCAGAGAATCGGTCCATAGCTACCAAGATGGTGTCATATCCAGCGGATTTGTTGAATGGTCCTGCAAAATCGCTGGCATATGATTCGAATATTTCACATGGTAGTTGGAGGGTCTGTGCCTTTCCTTCAGGTAGTTGTGTTCGCTCTTTGTTTGCCTGGCAGAGTTCACATTGTTTGACGAAATCGCGGAAATCCTTACGCATCTCAGGCTAGTAAACATATTCTGAAGCATATTGAAGGTTGCGGTCCGCACTGTGGTGTCCTTTGTTGTGAATCTCCGATATGACATATTCTCTAATAGTCATTCCATTGAACATATGGCCCTTTGGTATGTATAGGTAATGTTCACCATAACGGGTGCTGGTATAGACCATTCCGTTTGATATGTTGTAGGGAGCAAGATCTCCATGCCTGGAGCTATCCATGACTTTGAAGTAAATCGGGTCATGGTGATATCCTGCTATCATTTGGCCTCGGAAAGAGGAGGCTAATTCTTCTGTAGTTGATCTAACATCTCGTTCATCCTCGATTAGGGATCCTCTTGTTGGTTCGATAGGGGCTTCCTCTTCCTCAAAGGTCTCGTAGAGTTGACGCCGATGCTCGGGAATAGTAGGGGGTATGACCGAGACAATGGTTTCATTATTGTATACTCGTAAGGCTCCACCATATAGTAGTCATGAATCGATTATGGGAGGAGAGGATGGCGGGACTGACTGTGGGGGGTGTAAATAGGATATTACATCCACGTAGGCTGCTGCTTGTTCGAGTTCTTCAAGACCTTGGTGTCGTGTTGGAGCAGGGTTAAGGATATGATGAAATTGGGTTGACTCATTTTCATCGATCATCTCTTCTTCTCCTTCTGCGGTGTCGAAACTGGTGTCTTTGGAATCATCAGCAGGCATATAGTACGGTCGCTGGTATCTGTTTCCGAACTTAATCTCAGTCTGGTGAAAAGGGCAGGTGTCGTGGTAACAGTGGGACCAGTGGAGTCTGCTTGGTTCGAGTTCGTGAGGAGGTGTGCTGCGGAGCGTGCAATTGTCTTTCCATTCTTCATCAATGTCCTTTCCTCGTTCTGTTCCGGCAGCACTGTACATGGTGTAAGAGAAAGGATTGGGGGGAGCGGCAGGGCTGGCGGTAGCCATCGATGGTTCTTGTTCATAGGAGGTGTCGTCAGGGCTGTCCTCGCTTTGTCTTGTGTGGTCATGAACGAGAGAGGGGTCTGCGATGTCTTGATTCTCATATAGGCGGGAGAGAGCATCAGCTAAATAGTTCGTTCTTCCAGGGGTATAGATGATTTTTGCATCGTATTTGCTGATCTCGCCTATCCATCTTGTTCTTCTTCTTCCAGGTATTCTTTCTGTTTTAAGATTAGTGAGGGGTTGGTGGTCGGTAACAATAGTGAAGGTATTGTCCATGAGGATGTGGTTGAAAGCGGTGAGAGCATCAATCACAGCAAGGGCTTCCTTGTCTGTTGTTCCATAGTTCATCTGTGAGTTAGTGAACTTCCTGCTCTGTAATGCCGCCGGCCTTGCCATTTCATGGGAGGCCCCTTGCCCAACCCATACTCCAACTCCAACATCCGATGCATCAGTAATCAACCATATCGGTTCTGGTTTACTATAGTCGATAGGTTGGATAACGTTGGCATTTTTAATCAATTCCTTGATGTTGGTAAAGGCTTGGTCATGAGTGTGGGTCCAGACAAATTCTGCATTGCCGGTAAGGTCTGTGAGCGGCGCTGTCACAGTGGCGTGGTGTGGGAGGAACTGGGAAATATAGTTGACTAGTCCTAGGAATCGCATGAGTTCCTTTTGATTCCGGGGTGTTGACCATTCCGTTAAACAAGCTATTTTTCCAGGGGCTGCGTGTATTCCTTCATCATCTATGACATGTCCTAGGATATCGAGTTTATCGGCAAACAGAATTGATTTGTTTCTGCTAGCGTAGAATTTAGCATTCCTTAGTTTGGTACAAACCAAACCTATATGGTAGGCGTGTTCTGTTGCGGTGTTCGAGAAGATGAGAATATCATCAATGTAGACCCAAACAAAATGGTGGAGGTATTCGCTCAGGAGGTTTTCCATAATTCGTATAAAGGTGGCGAGCGCATTCATATCACCTTGTAACATAACTCGGCTAATGAAACTTCCGAAGGGTGTTTTGAAACTGTTGTAGCGTTCGCTTTCTGGATCTAACCTTGTTTGGAAGTAGGCATCACTTAGGTCAATCTTACTTCGGAATCTAGCCCGTCCAACTGCATTTAGGATCTGGGTTTGGTTTGGGATAGCGGAGCTGTCCATAACCGTGTTTTCGTTCCGTAGCTTGAGATCAACCAAGGGGCGGATTCTTTTGCCCTCTGCTTTGGGTTGAACAAACATAGGAGTGGCACTTGGGGCTTCTGCTCGGTAGATGACTCCTCTTCTTTGTTGTTGGTTGATCCAATCACAAAGTGGGCTTTTGTATGCGTCAGGAGTAGAGTAGGTGGGTTGGTTCTTGAGATTGGCGGGGTCTCGGAGGCAGATGTAGTGGTTCACCTCTCTCATAGGTGGTAGTTCTTCGCGTATTTGATCAGAGAAAACATCAGAGTACTCATCCAATAGTCGTAGGGCAGTTGCTTCACAGACTGCAGCTCGGTATTCTCCGCTTGTTGGCTTGCATGAGACTCTAACCTTCTGTTCTGGGAAATCGATAGTTGATTCCCCTACACCTGATTATAGCTTTGTGGCGATACAGGAATGGCATGCCTATTAGGGCATCGTATTTGGCTAAATTTCCAATCAGCATTTCCTGGGGGGGTAGTATAGCAGAACCAAGTCGAATAGTCGCAGAACATGTTTTATGGCTTGTGGATCGTGATCCCTTTACTGCCATATTGACTGGTATGGGTTGGTTAAGGTCTCGGGTTGGGAGTCCATGGACAGAGACAAAGGCATTACTGATCATATCTCTTCCGATTGCACCAGTGTCGAATAGGACTCGAGCCCTTTTACCATTGATCAGGATAGTACCTTCCAGAGCGGTGTGTGCTTTGAATGTAGCCGGAGGTCGAACACTGTTGCATTCCACATCGATATATCCGATATGGATTTCTTCATATTCACTGGATTGGGCGTTATTGCTTTCAACATTGTTGGCTGATGCCTCTTGCTTAATTGCCTTTCCTTTTCCTTTCTTTGTAGGACAGTTCTTTGCCATGTGCCCTGTTTTTCCACATTCAAAACATTCTGCTTTTTGCCGTCTCGATTCTTTGGAGGATTTTGTTTTCTTCTTGAAAACCCGTGGGGTATCGTCTTCAGAGTTGCTGGAGGCTTTGTGTCGTGGCTGGCTGTTCCTATTAGAGGATGTCTGTGCTTTGTAGGCCTTGGTCTCATGGAGAATGGCGTCCTTTCGTTCTGCTCTTGCAATTATTACTGCAATATCATCGCCATCTTCCTCGAGTGGTTCTACTTCTCGCCGGAGGGTAGGGTGCATGGTGTCGTAGAATCGTCGCTTCAGGATGTATTTTGAGATACTTTCTCTCTCCATCCGGTCCTTATACATCATTAGGTCTGTAGCCACATCGGTGATTTGCTTGACATGCATTCCGTTAACTTGCTGGAGCTGGTTGAATTTGTTGTATAGGAGGTCGTTGGTTATAGAGGATTGGAATTGTCCTTTCAGGTAATCGAGAACTGTAGATCCTCTTAATCTTACATTCCCGCCGAAGTCCTCATAGCATTGGTAGTATGCGTCGGTTGCCTTTCCTTCACAGAATGATCCAATGATAAGTCCAGTTATAGGGTCTTCCACATCTTTTTCTTGTAAGAGTAGGAAGTGTGAGAGTTCTGTTGCCCATCGTTCAAAGGCTTCAGGTTTGAGGTCTTTTCCTTCTCCTGTGAACTTTGCTGGGAGGTGGAGTTTAAACTTAGGGGGTTCAAATGCTGCGGGTACCTCCTCTTCTTCAGGCCTTGCCCGAGATTTCCCTCCTCCAGAAGGCCCTCCTGTGCTAGCCATATCTGATTCGCTACTAGATTCGGGGTCGCTTGGAGGTTCAAAGGAAGGCTTCTTTGCCGGGGTAGAAGGGAATTCTCCTGGAGGTTGTGTATCTTCTGTGTTTGCAGGATTGCCCGGCTCTTTAGCTGAGCTCTGGGGTTGTTTCTTTCTTGTAAGGTCTTGCCGTGGGATTTGCTTCCCACTCCTGGTCGTCAAAGACTCTATCTTGGGTTTGAGGTGAAGCTGAATGTGCTGTGATTCTGCCGCTTCTCTCCGCTAGCGTTCTGAGGTGGATATCGATAGGTTGATCAGGCCTAAATCCAGGGACAGGTTCTTAACCACTTGCTGAGGGTAAAAAAATGTAACGTGTTTGCAAGGTGCTAGTCACGTTATCGGTAATTGATACGATAGTGGGCAGGTGGCCTGCTCTTCCAGAGAGGAGGCAAGAGCTGAGAACTAAAGGAGGCTTCGAGGGTGTACTGAGGAACAAAGAAGTAACCATTCAACCAAGTATATTGAAATACTGTCTGTCGAAGTCTGCCTTTTCTATCGTAGAAATAGGCGGTCTTTAAATATACAAATTTGTTCATGTCTAGCATGAACAAAACTAATCAAAGGTATCAATTGATACTCTTTGGTAAAACTCCTTAAGTATCAAAGCGATACTTAAAACAAAACATAAAACAAAACCAAGTATCAAACAATACTTAAAACAAACCAAGTATCAAAGCGATACTTAAAACAAAACATAAAACAAAACCAAGTATCAAACAATACTTAAAATAAACCAAGTATCAAAGCGATACTTAAAACAAAACATAAAACAAAACCAATAACCAAGTACCCGTACCGGTTACAATGTGACCAAGAATATCACATGCTTAAAACCCATGACCTCATAACGTAGTTATGTACAAAACTCATAAACCAATCATAACGCAATAAACAAGTCATACGACTCGACTGAGTCATATGCGTGAAACCCATGACCTCATAATGAGGTCATGTGCGAAACATAAATCATATGCGCAAGGCATACCCACAAGGCACACTCATAAGGCACATTCGTCAGGTGCATGTTCTATGACTCATAATTGAGTTAGGTGCGAAAGCATCACAAATCCCACACATAACAAATCATATGACTCGAATGAGTCATATGTGTGAAACAATAACATACCTGTGACTCATAACCATGTGTCACATGAAAACCTTTCTCATGCCAAGCCACGTTTGTGACACTGAGTTATTCAGGTAGTTCCTCTGGAATCTTCCAGCCAGATATAGCATTCATCTGTCCAGATAAGTTAGCTCCAGTCTTCCCTTGTCCAGTACTGATGCCAAGGAGTAAAATTTAGTCGCAAGCTTTTTCTCTACTTATTGAGTTGGAGTTTTTTTCTTGCAACCTGATGAGCATACCCTTCAAGTGAGAAGGCTTTCCGGATAGTCTTATCACTTCCTTGCATACCGTACAGCTCTGCTACTTCTATTAGAGGCATTCTCCAATGTGCAGAGTTAGTGTATAGATGGAGAAGGGTTGTCCCTTTCTCTTTTTCGGTGTGGCTGGTGCCTTGCAGATATTGTGAATGGTGCTGAGACCAAGATTTTCGTCTTCAGCAATTCTCTAAAGGGTCTAACTAGTCCGATATCTTAGAGCATGGACAAAGTAGTGGGTTTTATATGTTGTTTCTGCTGTTTTAATTGGAGGTATCTACTTTTTTTATTAGTCTATACTTTACATTTGGCCTCTCTCTTTTTTTTTTTTTTAGTCCTGGAAATGATTCTCACCATTTTCACAAATGTTCAATATATTTCTCTGCTGATATATGGATATAGGAGCTGGGAGGATGCTTGAGAATGGTACGGACAAGGCTTAAAGACCAGAATTTGGCCTGGAATCACATTATATTAATTACTTTCAGCCCAGTACATGGGCCTCCATGGTATGTCTTACCCACCCTTGCCCTACCCCTAATTCTCACCTGAATGTTCGGGTACTTATAGCCTGTGACAAGTATCATATCCCCTAGGCCGCTGAGACATTCCAGCCCAATATAAAACGTTGACACTAGCCTATTTGAGTAACCGTGATAGAAAAAAATCTTGTTACTCACAAGAGTAGTGCTCAGAATACTTCAAGATCTTAATGATACCGGTACGAGTACTACTCTTTACTTGTATGGTCGTGATGAAAACTACAGAACTTGCATAAATTTATTCCTGCCTACTAAAATAGGCTAAGCATTGAAGGTGCCATAAAAACTGGACCACCCTAAGACGTCCGGAATTTCCTCCTTTGGATTGGAGGGGAAACGCGCGGCGAAGAAAACTGTCTTTCAGCCCTCAGCTGAGACAAATACAACTCAGTCTTACTAGGAAAAGTAACTCCAACGTCCAAGTGTGAGGGTCCGATTATGATCATACTCGTACAGTTTTCACAGCAATATACTTGTACTAGTACAAGTACAAGTATGAGTAACTTGGGTTACCAAAAGCCTCGCAAAAAGGGCCAGGGAGGTTTTCCCTATGTTTACCCGTATAGATAAGCAACGTGGATGTTTGGGGAAAGAGCCAATTGGCTGTCTTGGAGTGTGGGCCCTGTGGAGCTGTGGTATGGAAATTGTGAGGCTGCAGTGATGTCAGGGCCCCCGTCTATCATGGATCAATTTCTAACCTCTGGCCCTAACCTGCCGTACCTTTTATAGGAAACATGCCTCTAGGTTGCTGGGAAGTAAAATACCATATTGTGATAGCAGGGATCTGTGCCAGTGCGCTCCGAAAGAGTGGGCTCGGCTAGAACCTAACCAGCGATGAAGCAGTCCTTCCTCACGTTCAAGCGCGGAGGGACACAGAGGAAGAAGGGAAATGGGGAGACACCAAGAACTAATACATAGCCCCATCATTTGTGTGGTTACCTTGTGTTTCTTCACAATCCTTCCCACACCAGCAGCGAGCGGACTGTATCATAAACCCCTCCCCCAACAGCGCGCGCCTATAAGAAAAGAAATTAATGGCTGCTCTTGCCTCGCCCCTCCGCTCCTATTTTACCCCTCTTCTCCGCCCCGCTCTCTCCCATCGCTCTCCCTCATCAACCTCCTTTCTCTACAGGTCTCCTACCACAAAACCATCTTCTTTCATCAACACTCATAACAGCGCTCGCTTCTTTCGTCCTCCTGCACCAAAGAGAAAAATGGCTTGGTTCGAGATTTCCTACACTCCCCCTACTGGCCCAGGTAAGTTTGTTATTTCATTCTCTCAAAACTATTCTCCTCGTTCCGTCTCATTGCATCACGCATTCTTGAGATGGCAGTCTCGTCCAGCCTCCATCTCTATCTTATCTCACGGATTAATTTTTCACTAACTTAATGCCATTATTAAAGTTGAGCAATGGGGTCGTATTGAGTTCACACTCTACGATGACGTCGTCCCAAGAACCGCGGAGAACTTCAAAACTCTCTGCACCTACCCGGAGGGATCTGGCTACAAGGGTTCCAAGTTCCATAGGGTCATTAGTAGATTTATGGCTCAGGGTGGTGACTTCACCCGTGGCAACGTAATTTACCTCAGTGCCCTTTCGGTGATAGGTATGAAATAGCGAACTAAATTTTTTTTTTTTTTGAAATAGGGAACTGGCGGGAAGTCTATCTGGGGTGACAAGTTCAATGATGAGAACTTCCTCAAGAAACATAACAAACCGTATCTTCTCTCTATGGCAAACGCCGGACGGAACACCAATGGTTTGTTTCAGCTCATACTTTCTTGCTGTTGAATGGTGATGCTAACTTGGGTTTTAGGATCACAGTTCTTCATCACTGTTAGTACGACCAATCCCCATTAGTTTGTTACAGATTGTTTAAGAATAACCCGTGGATAGTTCGTTGAAACCCCCCACCTTGACGATAAACACGTCGTCTTCGGCGAGGTGTCTAACGACGTTGGCCGGGCTATCGTGCAGAGGATGGAGGAAAAGTCTCTGGATGGTAGCGGCCGCACTTCTGGCACCATTACCATCTCTGATTGTGGTGCTTATTAAGCAGACCGCGTTCTGCATTCACCACATATATCCCCCCCCTTTGTTTGCGAATCGTTAGGGAAATTAGTGGATGAAGTAGAATTTCTAGGTGTTTGGTTTGGTTTTCCACTCTAGTTATTCTAAAAAAAAAACTATCATTGTCTTGTTTGATTCGTTGGAGGGGGATAAAAAACGGGGAAAGCGAAATTGAATAAAACACTTCTTGGGGCCTCGGTTCGTTCTACGAGTACCGGTACCGTACTGTGCGATCTTGGCGACAAAAGAAACCGACCCCTCACGTTTTCCATATGAGATGCTCATTTTCAACGGGCAGCTACTCACCGCCATAGCCTCAGAAAAATGTAGTGATTGTTTAGATAGCATAACTTGATTCCAAGATTCGTATAATTGAAGGCCATGTTATAAATGATTCTAAAGATTCTAATCACTGGAATTCTTGAGAACCAATCTGTACTCGACTTAAACATCGGACTTCTGCATGGCAACCATTCTGTCTAACTTATGGTTTGCTTGCTTCCTGTGTTCAGCAGAATGGGAAGAGTTCAGAATTTTATATGTCAAATTCCCTCTGACTCTCTTCCATCTGGTTATAGTTTGAGGGGGAAATTTTGTTGTGTGTTGGCTGAACTTCTAAAGGAGGAGAATGTGTTACCGGGTGGAAGAATGACATTGTTCGCCCGACTATGAGGCTTGAGGCTACGATGCCTGCTAGTCCTTGCTCTGGTACTGGAGTATGATTTTCGGGTGAGGAAAGGTAGCTAAGGGCACACTGATCTTGGCATGGAGTGCGATTTTCGTGCTAAAATTACCGTATGATACATGTATTGTTGCAAATGCTACCGTAAAAACTGAGGGAGGTGGCCAACTCCGTCCCATGATCTTTTAACCCCGGGCCAGCAAGATCGAGGCTTGGTGGTGGGATGTGGTTGGTCTACGTCGTGAGCACAGCTGCTACGGTACCCTATTGCATACCGCCAAAATTAATATTTTTTGGCCGGTGTCATGCAGTGGTGGTCGTGTACGCAAACACCATTCGATTACCAGTATTGACGGGGTGGGGGCACGTTTATTTTGCTGTCAGGGTGGTACGAGTACGGCAGCGGTATCTCTGATGCTGCTCTAGTCTAACCCCTCTTCACCCCCTCTTCACTTCAGCAAGACCCCGCTTTTCTTCCACCCTCAAGAATATCATCAACCGACCATACCGGATAGCTCCTCCTCGACCAATATCGCCTTTTGTTAGTTGCAAGAGATATTTGGATCTACAATAGTGTAAGCGGCAAAAGAGTGGAAGATGTCTCAATCTACCATCAAAGATAATCACAATTCCTTCAATAATACGAACTATGTTAATGTCTGGAACAACTATACTGTTGCCGATGATCGGCCTCAACTCCTAGCCTGGTTATCACCCTTGGAGCCCCGATTTCGACATCGAGATATTCAGGAGCACCGTGTCGACAATGTAGGGGAATGGCTCATGCAGACTGAGGAATTCAGAAGTTGGTATGACTGGAGCGGAAAAGGTGGAGGCGATAACCCAGTCTTGTTTGGCTACGGAGATCCGGGAGCCGGCAAGACATTTATCAGGTAACGGGGATTATTATTGCGGGGAGAGAGCCAGCGCTAACGAGCCGCGATGTCAGTTCGTTGGTAGTGGACAGGCTATGCGATCAGGTCAGAGGACAAAATACCGCCGTTGCGTGTTTTTACTTTGACTTTGCGGCTCGAAAGGAGCAATCTGCGACTAGTATGCTGGGTTCCTTGCTGAAACAGATGGTTAGTGGTACGGCGGGGGTTCCGGATGAGATATTGTGCGCCTTTCAGGAGCAGAAAGAGGCAATTGGTGGACGGGGGCCGCGACTTCCTGATATCGTAAAGATGCTACAGACTTTCACGTCCTCGAAGCGCACGTTTATGTGCATTGACGCTTTAGACGAATGTGCGGCGGTGCACCGAGTCAAGCTCCTGGATTCGTTGAAACAGATCCTCGAGAAGTCTCCGGGTACACGAATATTCGTGACTGGAAGGCCCCATATCCGGGCCGAGATCGAAAGGCGTCTTCCTGGACGAGTGATAAGTGTATCTGTGAGTCCCAGAAAAGATGATATCACCAGATACCTTCGTGTTAGACTAGACGAGGACGAAACTCCAGATGCCATGGATGAGAGCCTGGAGGCAGATATTCTGTACAAGATCCCCGAAAATATATCGGAAATGTACGTTTGGGCAATGGTACTACGAATCCCATTTCACGTTATACGCTAATAGATATGCTCAGGTTTCTACTGGTTTCCTTGAGTATCGAAGCAATCTTACAAGAATCGACGCTCCGTCGGAGACGAGAGAAGCTTAGCACGATGACAAATGGGTTAGGGTTGGGAGATGCCTATGGTGCCACGATAGAGCGGATCAAGGCCCAGGGTGGGGATAAATCGAGACTCGGGATGGCGGCTTTGATGTGGATCAGTCATGCAGAACGGCCACTGGAAGCGGATGAACTCTGCCACGCCCTAGCAGTCGAGATAGGCTCCACCGATTTTGATGCTGCCAATGTTCCTTCAATGTCGACATTGGTGAGCTGCTGTCAAGCACTTATTACCGTGGATAGGGAGGCATCAACTGTGCGACTGATCCACTTTACTCTCCAAGAGTACCTTTCCGCTCATCCCAACATTTTCAAGAAACCTGACTCGACAATGGCGGAAACCTGTTTGACTTATCTCAATTCCCAACAGGTCAGGGCTCTTTCGGCCGATCCCTTTCTTGAAACCCGGGATGCACCTTTCATAGAGTACTCTTCGGTATACTGGGGACTCCATGCGAAAAGGGAACTCTCGGACTGCGCGACATCACTTGCGCTAAAGCTACTTCCGGAGTATAATGGTGGCTTATCCACCAAGCTTATTTTTGATCAAGTGAAGCACTTGTATCATTGGGGTACGAGCACTTGGTCTCCGTTCAGTGGATTACACTATGCATCATTCCTCGGAATTGCTGGAGTTGTAGCTGCATTGATAGAGATGGGATGTGGTGATATCAATGGGGGAGATTATTTGGGGTACACGCCACTTGCATGGGCAGCTCATAATGGACATGAGGAAGTGGTGAGTATACTACTTGACCAGGAAGAGATCAATCCCGAAAAGCCAGACAATTATGGCCAAACGCCGCTCTCGTTTGCCGCTTGGAATGGCCATGAAGGGGTGGTGAAAATGCTGCTCGGGCGGGAAGAGGTCAATCCCGACGGGCTAGATGGTGTTGGTCGCTCGCCGCTCTCATATGCCGCTTCGAGGGGACATGAGGGAACGGTGGAAACCCTACTCGGGCGGGAGGAGGTCAAACCCGACCTGCCAGATATTTACGGCCAAACGCCCTTCTTGTTTGCCGCTTGGGATGGATATGAGGGGGTGGTGAAAATACTGCTCAGGCGGGAAGAGGTCGACCCCGACAGGCTAGATGTTACGGGTCGGTCGCCCCTCTTGTTTGCCGCTAGGGGTGGACATGAAGGAGTGGTGAAAATACTACTCGGGCTGAAACAGGTCGACCCCGACAGGCCGGAGAATAACGGCAAAACACCGCTCGCGCATGCCGCTTCCGAAGGATATGAGGGAGTGGTGAAAATATTGCTCAGGCGGGAAGAGGTCGACCCCGACAAGCCAGATAATGGCGGCAAAACGCCGCTCTCGCATGCCGCTTCCGCGGGACATGAGGGAGTGGTGGAAATACTACTCGGGCGAGCAGAGGTCGACCCGGACAAACCAGATACTGACGGCCGGACACCCCTCTCGTATGCCGCTTCCCTAAGACAGGAGGGAATGGTGAAACTCCTGGTCGGGCGGGAAGAAGTCGACCCCGACAAGTTAGATAATAAAGGCCGAACACCCCTGTCGTATGCTGTTAGCCATGAGGTGATTGCGCTGCTACAGTCTCACAAAGCGGCACCCGTGGCCCCAGTGCCACCTGAGGCCTAGGATACACCACCTCGTGGGGATCACGCGCTCCTCCCTTTCGCGGTATGCTACTCACGGAGGTTGTCCGCGGGTATCACTCTTTGCAGGCGAGGGAAATCCCAAGAGATGGGAATTTACATATATGCCACCATACCTTCCTGAACCTCTCCAGAGAATTGCGCTAGGCGTGTGGGGGTTTGTCGGTTTCTGTTTACGAAGTGTAGTAGAGTTTGGTCAGTGGGGAGGCGATACAGTTCTATTGTTGTGAGAAGATCCAGTTTATAGTTTGCAGTTTTCGTCTTATCGTATGATATTTAATTTTCTCTAGTTGTAAATTATTGGCTGCCTATTCTTTTTTGTTTCTTGTACAGTTTATCCCCCCCCCCGTGAGATAGACCAGCTACATATTGAGTGTTTTGATGGAGGAAAAGTGATGTACGATAGCGCAAGGGTTCTTGAAGCAATTGTTAGCAGCGATATAAACACTGTGCCTGCAATTGGAGACTGATCACCATACATGATAATATGCCTCAACGAAAAGTACGATATCATACTTGGAGGATACCGGCTAGCCACTCTCGCTATTGTCGTCAGTATGGAGGCAGGGGGGGCTAGCAGGCAGGCTTTTCATATCGCCCGTTCGTCTCACTCGTCTCACGATCGACTTGATAGCATGAGACAAGCCAACAGAGAAGACTTCAAGAAGACGTAATAGAGCATGTATTCAAATACCAACTTGCAAGACTCCAAGCAGAAACCGCATTGACGCCGCCGAATGTCAAACACCCCAATAGTACTGTTACGCCTCGCGAGGTTGGCGAGAAAGGAGATTTCCAAACAGCTTGCTGGGAGGTTGCTGGGCAATGGTGGAACTCTTTCCTAATTACGACAAAAGAGTATCGGGGAACGCAATAGGAGCGTCTCTCATCTCCCAGACTACGGGTTCATTCATCTGGGTTGAAAAGGGCGGGGTCAGAGCGCCCATAAAGCTGTACGGTTTCGTCTACGAGTGAATTGGAGGGGGGGGGGTAAAGTGGAGTGAAGGGAGAGGCTTTTTCTTCCTGTTTTCCCCGGTATGGTATGATAGAATATCCGTCAGGCTGGAATTTGTGCGGCGTCGTCATGAGTCTGCGGTGCGGATCCTATAATACAGTTTGATACCACCGTGGCACACCTGTTAGCCCGACCATGTTAGGCTACCATCGCGTATATTACATCTCAGGGCCGAGTTCAGGGTTCGGTAGACTGCCGTAGCTGTGTTCTGACGGTTATCCAGGTCAGGTGGTATTTCATATATAATACTCGCCTACATAGGGCAAGCTCAAGCTCAATGAAGACCGAGGTTCCAGTCGTCCAAAGTGGGGGCATCTCGAGAGAAATTAGAGCTTTCTGGGATAGCCCGCCAATTGGTAAACGCTACTTTTGACGGTGGGTTCTTCTACTCCAAAGAACCTACCCTGCCCCGGAGTATATATGGCTGCACTGGATTGATAGTCGATGTCGTGATTTGTAATGCGGTGGTGGACAGTGGTGTGTTCCGCTGTGTCGATAATGATCGAAAATCAGGATACTCAAGGTATCACACCTTTATGGAACACCCCATTGTGAGGAAGAGCCCCTCGGTATTTGGGCACATTAAGGTGAATTTTTCTGCAGCGCATCAGGTCAGCTGCCAGGTTAGTACGGTGATCTTTTATAGTAGCCAAAGCGCCGGGGAGTGCAAGAACACTGTTTCCGGGACCAAATTCGACACTGGGAGACCTGAAAGAAATAGATTGCGTCGGGTGCGGTTTTGTGGTGTTGAAATAGGCGAAAATACCGGGGAAGAAGCTTGTATTGTCTAGTAGAGTTTCGCCGGTTTGTCATATAATTACCTAATAGTGGCAATGATAATAGTGAGAACAAGGTATTTTTTTATCTTAAACCTTCAGTACCGTAGATACATCATGCGGTTCAAGTGATGGTATCAATCCCCTTCACCGACGCTATTCAAGTTACTAAATACCTCCTCCGCGACTTCGCAACTTTCCTTGATGACCCGCTTAACAACTGCCCTCCCAACACCTCCACTCCCCCCTTCCAGAGTCCTCACGCCAACGACCTTCTTTCCACAAATCGAGACGGCGAGAACCACATCCCCGGCGGATAATTCTTCCCTTGTGGGGTCGAAGAATATGTTCTCGCCAACGTTGACCACCAGCAGGGTTATCGGCGGGGGGATTTTGCCAACGGGGTACAAAGGCAGAGCATTATCCCAGTCGTCGTCAAAGACTGGGTCCTCCACGACTTCAGAGATCAATTTCGGCAGGAAGGTGTTACGGAGAGCAAGGTATGTCGTGAGCGTGAGCAGAGTAGCGGGATGTGATAGCGGGGGCGCCAATAGCAATATCTATTCATCCAGGCCTTCTTATCAGCGCATCGTATCACAATAGCGAGCCAGACGGTAGCTGGAAGAAGGAAGGGAAACAAACATCGACAAAAACCTTCCAATGAAACCTCTCACCCAGAACCAACCTCTCCAAAACCCCACTGCCAGGAACGAGCAGACTCTCCGCCACTGTCATGCCTAGGAAGGCGTCGTCGTCGCGCTGGCCGGATACTTCCACGTTGATCTCAATCCAATCCCTCGGGCCTACGCTCGTGGCCGAGTTCCTTTCCACCTCGGCTTTCACGCCAACTACGCACTCCCCACCGTCGCCCCAGATCATGCGCGCGGAGCCATTGGTCGATGGGAGGATGTCGGACTCGGCGACCAGTGGGCGAAACTGTGTCGGTGTGCGGGAGTCCGGGCGGATGGGCGGGGTTAGCGTTAGAGAGGTGTGCAGGTATGAGAGCTCTGCCGGGGATAGCGGAGTTCCTGTTTGTTGGCTTGTTTGCAGGGGCGCCATGGTGCTTGCGAATCGGGCACTGTTAGCGGTGGGGGTGTAGGGAAGTTTTGCTCTGTTTTGGCGGTGGTGGTAAAGCTCGTATGATAGGAGTTTGGATAAATAATTTTGAGCCGCAAAGAAAGGTTGGCTGGCACGGGTGTCACAGTTAAAGTGCTAGGCACGTGAGTGACCACGGCATAGATTACTCTCCTAGTACCGGTATTTTGTATATAGTCTAGTCTCAGTAACTACGGTAGCGACACTCCTCTGCTGCTAGCACGTTGAAATAAGGTACCGTTACTAGTGTTATAGAGCCGAAGTAAAACATGCAATACCGTCCAAAATAGGCCTAATTATTGCCGTGAAGGTTAAGCCAAACCCGGTTTATCGTGATTTTGGGACAGATTACAAAGAAAACTCCAATTTCAGCACAATAGCGGTAGATGGATCCCGCCAGGTGCTCGAGTACGGTGCATACCGCAGGAGCACACAAGGGAAGGAGATAGCGGTAAAAAGGAAACTCGTATAGTCAACCTAATAGCCGCCGGCAAATCTCGCTAGTTAATGCTGTATTATATTTGTAACTTATGTTAAACCTTGAGGCTTCCCAAAACCTCAGCGCCAATCCCGCAATCCCAATTCACGCCCTCTCATGGAATGGTTCGTATAATAATAGTTAATCCCTTTCCTTTCCTCTTCTCTTTAACATCGAGGCAGGTTTCGGAGAGGATACAAGTTCTGAGAGAGGACTTGCCAGAAACTAGCCGCTCTCTGTTACTCTGTTTTGAAGAATTCAATTGGGGCTTTTTTTTTGGTGACCTAGCCTCGGAAACTCGCACCAAATCCTTGTCCTCAAATTGGCAAGGGACCGGGTTTCCGAGGCAATTTATTATCTGGGGGGTGCACGAACAAGGGCCAGCTGTCCTGATTTGGTGACGGGGTAATGATTTCCACAGAAACGCAGAATTTCACCTCTTCGGGCAGTTCGGTTTTCTCTAAAGGTTGGAAATTCTTAACTACACCTTGTTTACTCTTGCTAACGGTAGCGTCTTCTGATTTTTCCCAGATCCTACCTTACCAGCAGTATGCGGTTTTCTACGATTCACTTAGAGATAACTTTAAACCAAAAGTGACTGCTGCCCCGCTCAAGACTGCTCCTTTCTCGGCACCAATAATTGCCATCATTTTGGTAATAACTGCCCCGGGTACAAACCCATCCTCGGGTACGGCAGAATAGAAAGGGCAAACGGGGGGCCAATTCTTGGCTCAGAGACGTAGGTGAAGCTAAGTTGCAAATCCGACTCCCTACATAATCACAAGAGAGGTAATTGGCTGATACTCCTCTCAACCCCTCATCTTCATCGGTTGTTTGCCAGCTAAGCGGGATCACCTACACTACCAGTACGTCCGAGGCCATCAAATCGGCAGCTGACCATGGAATTACATCTTCCGCCCTCCGGGATCCCATGCCCATTCTTGAGACTTGGGCAATGTCCAAAGAGCGATGGATGCGAGTATGCCCATGATTTCATAGCCCAGCCTTGTCTCTCTGCTGCGCAAATCGGAAATCGGATGCGAGGACTCGAAGATATTAGACCTGCTAGTCGTGGCGAGCGAGCTAAGATAAAACGGAGGAAAAAACAGCTTCGCCGCCTTGGAGCTCGGAAGCTTGCGGCCCCCAGTCTAATCGAGCGGGGCATTCTGCCAACCAAGAAGGCTATTGATCATGAGCTTGGGAGGTACACAGTGGGGCCACCAAAAAACATTGCCCCCTCGGCTGTGAGGGAGAGGGCTTTTGGGGGAAGTGGGGGAGGTGATGGAGAATGGCAAATAGTGGAGGCAGGGCGTGAACGAAGGAGGCGAAAGCTCCTCGCTCGCATGAAGCATAACAACATACAGGTTCGTGGGCTGTCAGGGCGCTCAGGTGCAAATGTATGTCACCTTTCCACCTGGATGGATCGGATTTCTCCTCTATGCTCTAAATCCCCCGGTTTATGGTATTAACGGGTAGACAGGGGAACCCATCAGCCAAGGCGGATTTTGGGGCCAATGGAGGTGCCCTACCTTCTGGTGGAATTTTCGTCGGTGTCACTACTGCACGGGGAAGCATGGATGTTGACAAGGAGGTGGGGATTCCACGTCGAGTCGAGATTATTGGGGACTTTACAGTCAAATACCCCACTTCCATACCCCCCCACCTGCGACATAGGTACTTGAATCCATCACCGGCCTCTACGGATTCGTCACCTCCCCAAAAGCGGCCACCTTACACCGATGAGGAGATAAGCTATTTTCCATCAGTGGAGACTGGGCATGAAACTGGGAAAGGGCCTGTGACAAAAAGAGATAGGGCACTATCCTTTTGACAATCTCGTGTTATGTATTCACTCGACGATACTCCATTTCTTTTGGATATCAGGGCAATGGGAGGTGTTTTTGCGGGCGAAAATTGAACATGTCTTATGATTGACACATTTCACTGGCGATCACTCGGTGCTCCGAATTCTAATATCCCCTTGAACACCACCCTGTAGAACTAATCGAACTGGGTAGAAAACTAAAAGGTTTATTCGCCTTTATTTGAACATCCTATCTATACTAGCCCTTTCGAGGAGCCGGACTCAAATTAAAGGACGACGAATCAAGGCCATAAAAATCCCCCAGCGAATAGTAGTGTGTCCCCTCCCTCTTATTTATAGATAGCTCGGCTAACATCGAGAGCCACAATGCCCTCTCTCAAACCAAGAAAAAGGAAAAGTGGAAAAAGAGGCTACCGCCCAACCCACTCCAACTCCACGTCATGCCTAATCATAACCGTCAAATACCTTTTACTATTGCTAATAGCCGACTTTCCCCTATTATCTGCCACCTCCTGCGTCTCGCCTTCCTGCCTTTTGATCCTGACTGAAGAATCACGAAACAATACAGCCAAAACCGCAGTCATTTCCACCAATGCAAAGTTCTTCCCAACACAGGCTCTCCAGCCGTCTGAGAAGGGGGCAAACGCTCCCTTCACCGGTGTCCTTAAGTAGCAATATGGGGCGCTTTGGAACCCCGTCCGCGGTGTTTCCGATGGTGTTATCGGGGTTTTAACTCCGGTTTCCGGATCGGTGCGCACCCACCCTTCTGAGGAAAAACGGAGATCCCACCTTTGCGGATGGAACCCTTTGGCTGTGTCCCCCCACAAAGAGGGATTGTAATGTAGGGCTGTCGTGGTTATATAGGCCAACGCTCCTGGCGGCATGAGGCACTGCTTGCCTCTCTAGTCTACTGGCTGGTACTTATCAGCTGTCCACTTGGGGATATGCATGTGAGGCGTATTCACGCGGAGGGTTTCATGCTTTCGGGTGTCAGTATCCTTCCTCAAATATTTCAGTGTAACCCCAACAAACTTACTATGACACAAAGCACAGCAGCCATTTTCGGATAAACCTTTTCGTAGTCCCATTTCGAGGGGTCCTGATCTTCATCTTTCAGGGCTTCCTGCAAATCTTCGTAGAGCCAATCCTGCACATCAGGATTCAATGCCAGGTGCATGATGGCGTAATGAAATGTTCCCGTGGTAGTCTCTAATCCCGCCACGGCGAATATAAAGGCATTCCCGATCACCTCTACATCGGCCAATCCTGATCCCTTATCCGGTCCATCCCCAGCTGATGCCTTGGCCAGCGACCCAAGCAGATTCTTTCTATCGGATGCCGCAGCTTTGTTGTCAATCTGGGTCAATTCCTTCAAATATATTCCCAACTCGTCATACGACCGACCGATCTTTTTCAGCGATTCCGGGCCATTTCTCAAAAGCCACTTTGGGGAGATAACCAATGGGATAATGTTATCCAATACATGGTTCACAGCCTTCCCATACGACATCTTGTGTCCTGGCGGGATGTTCCGACCGAAATGCTCTGCCGTCTCACTCTCATGATCGAAGGGCAGGGCTACCCCAAAATTGCTGAGGGATAGCACGTTCATTGAAATTGTGCGGAGATCTCGGCCAACATTCTCGCAAGAATTTTTGCGATTCCAGACGTTGACGGCGGCGTACGCCTGTTTGATACCTTCATCCCATACAACCTTGTTCACAGTTTCGTTGAACGGAGGACGGGTGTACTTATTATGCCGGCGCCAGTCTGCCCCCCCGAGCTGAGTTATGCTTGTTAGCCAGTGAAGCTTAGTGACAATGGAAGAGCTCCCCATACTGTCAATACGTTATCCCCATAAAAGCGAACATATTCTAACTCCCGGATTAGTTTTCATTATCTCACCCCTCCCCAGGAGCAGAGTCCACAACCCACCATAAACCTTGGTAGCTTTGGGAAAGTCATTCCTTCGCTCATACATCTGTCTCGCGACCTCCACACTCCCCACATATATCGTCACTCCCCCAGGGCTCACGGCGCAAATGACATCCCCCTACTTCTCAAAGAGCTCAAACTTCGTATGGTGACACCAGTCCTGCCAGAAAATCTTAAGGTACGTCCAATTAGGCAAGTACTGCCAAAGCTCCCGGTTGAAGCCGCAGGTCAAAACATAGAAGAGGTTCATTTCATGCCATGGCAAGATGAGGTATGGTAGGCCGGACCTTCGAACCTCCCTGATGTTGTATAGAAGGTGTATGATAGAGCTGACAGTGTAGAGTGTAATGGTGGCTCCAACGCAGATGGCCAATATCAGTAGAGTACCCATTGCGGCCCGTTGTCGATATCACCCTTGAAGGGGGATTGAGTTCTACGTTATATAACCTAGCTGATCTCCCCCCATCGCTGGGAAAGGCGGAAGGAAGGGACATGGAGGGAGCTTACAAGCGATTTCTGGACAGCGTAGCACCTGTTCTAGTACAATACAGTAAGGCAATCTAGAAGAGTAGGACTAGGATAAATCCCGGGTATCACCATGGTTGCATTCCAATATTATCCAAAGCTATAGGCGACCACTAGGTCTTGGATACCAATTGGTTTCATCCATTCCTCTTTCTTCCCAATACCAGGGCAATCGAACCCCCTATCTCCCGTATGCTGTCGCCACGCAATCCCATTACTGCGGTATGGGTTGTCCCACATTCCGGACAAAAGGTCGTGCAGGAATGTTCATAGGCACCGATGCTGCTCGAGTACCGGTAGTACTTGGGTACTTGAGTACTTTTGTACTAGTACAGTACAATACCTGACTCATAAAGACATTTTGTTAAAAAGGCAGCAGGATAGCTCCCGCTCCGATTGGAAGTGTTCTAGTCGCTAGCAGCACAGATGCTTATCCCGCGTTGTTACTAACCCACGCACATGGTTTTCTTTTCTCTACCCAAGTATCGATACCCGAGAACCGCCTTCTCTGGCGGGGGGCATGGTGAAACTAGGGGGGGAAGGCGAAGATGGATCATTTACGGGGAAGTTTTTCGTTACTCGAGTACCCTAATTTAACGAATACGCTTTCTGCCCATGAAGTACCCCTCTTCGCGACCCGCTCAGCTCAGCCTTGAGCCCCCCCACCTTTGGTAGTGATGGCTGAACTAGAGAATATGTTGTCTCTTATCTTAGTAAGACGTTATCTTTGTCCCGAAGGGCTTTCGATAGTAAATTACCGTACGGTGCTCGCACAGTGTTGGTTTGTACTTGTATGATAATAAACTATAAATCCCGCCGAGCCAGGAAGAGGCCAAGGACAAGTATCGCCACGCTTTAAGCGAATACCCAGAGATGATTGGACAGATCTGCACTAGCGCTGACTTTTCACAACATGATGCGGTAGCCGCGATTTCGAGCCAACTTACCTTCCTGACGGGACTAGTTTGCGGCAACTTCAATAGCTTCGCGCAATATATTCACTTGAGGTATGATAACCTTCTACTTTCGACTGCCGACCTGCGGCTATCCTCATACTGTACGAGTACCTGCGGGTACCTATCCGCCCATCGTCCGAGTACCGGTATCATACCATACGATATGTAGCGGGATGTGGCTAGGTGCTTGGCCGCCAAGATCAGTTATCTCAGAATCGATAGGGTCCGGTTCCTGTAGGATTTCTCACGACTTCTTCGCAGCCGTTGGAGAGTGCCCAGGATAGTTGTGTTTGATTCTGGCTGTCTGGTGTGGTGGTGTGAACATCTGCCCTTCCCAAAAACACCTGTACCATCCTCACATCCCAGTTCCTAGCGGCCCACGAGAGTTGTTGTCCAGCCGTAATTTATTCGGTGTCTGCTTTGCCGGGATTAACATCTGCTCCCCCCCCAAAGCATCTTGTGCTACCCCCTCGCACCCATTCCCAGCGGTACGTGAGAGTGGTGTTCTGCCATTTCGGTGTCTACCTGGTCGGGATTAACATCCGCTTGTTCCGGAAGCGTTGTTCCTACTATACGTACCTCCTCTTGCCCCTTGACTAGTATCGCCAATGTGAGAGCCGCACTCCCGGTAGAGTTGCATTAACATCCGGTGCTGCCTCCATCTCCGTTACAGCACCAAAGATTATCCCGATTCCGATAAATCCTCCGCTGTGGGGTCCTGTGGATCCCCTAGGTCCTCGCTCCCCGCCAGGGTAAGGGCCCCAGCCACCATCCTGTAAATAGCGTAATGACGTCAGTTGAGCATAAAAAATCAATTGAGAAGCTTGAGCGTAAGCGTTTTCACATTTTCCGTCATCCCCCATCTTGAAAGGTCCCCTGAAATGAGAAACATATTCCAGAAAAGGGCGTTATTGAGGGGGCCGGTGAGGAGTTTGGCGAGAGATCCCGGATACTTCTAAAATCGAGGTAAATTATGTCAAACGAACCTCAGCAATCGTTGGGTGCGGACCGTGGAATGGGGTCGAATCGCTAGAGGGAGGATCTGGCAGGTTAGGGTGCGCCAGTCGGACCATAGATCGAGACACCCCAACTGCGACGGGGCCTTGGGAAGATAAGATTGTCCATAATGGAGGGCACATTTTTTATATCGAGATTTATAGACCCCATCTCCATCCCCAATGCATGGCAGAGCTCCACGGTACATGACGGCCGATCTGAATGCGGGGCCCGCATCAGAACCATCAGCTCGAGTACTGATTCATCTCCCTTCTGCGCTCTCACTCGGTTTAGAGCAGGTGTGTAGGCATCTCCCAAGCTCCCGGCCCATCGCCTTGTGTCATCCCTCCAACATTCTTTCTTCGCCGACAAATTGCAACCCCACTAAGAATAGCGTCAATGTTTGGCGAAACAAGGACGGGTCTATCCGCAATCTTTGGTCAGTGTTCATCGACAGTACGAGTACCGGTACTGTACAAACTTTGCAATGATGGCGGGTGAATAGCACTGTTCACGCGATATCTGATACCGTATCTGATATCCAATCACCTGCAGAGAATATATGGTTAATTTCAGACATGTCACACGAGTACTGCTCTTGAATTCCTCTCGCCGCGAGATCCCAACCGCCCGTGAGTGGCGCACTTGGGGGCGGTTAAATTATTGGCTCTGAATACTGGTCTAATGTATACTTACTCAACGCTCTGTCATCCACTTTAGGTTCATGAGCGGATTGGGGTGAGTGCCACAAAAAGCGGAAGCAGAGTTACAGTTGTCCGATGGATGGAGAAGAGGAATATCGTAGCGAAGGTCCGACATTACCTTGGAGTGATGCCGGGGTATTGTCGTGTAGCCGGTTAGGATTTGGATCGTAGATCGGGACCTGATCTTCCGTTGTGCTGGGATATTCCCGCGGGTTGTTGAGAGCCGGGTTGAGCGGGGGCTGGAGATGCTAAGGTTTTCTATTTTTTTTTTACTCTGGGGGTATAAATGAGTTGCCATTGGAGCGCATTCTTTACAGGCGTGTTGGCTCTCACAGGATCCATTACAGGCCCCAGGGGTGTGAATTTGTGTTGGGCGGGTCAGTCGGCCGGGCGGGCGGGAATTGGGCGCGATCATGTCATATCACTCGGCTTCAAAATGAGAGGAAGGGTTGGAAAGGGCAGTTTGATGGCCGCACTCTGGGGCCGTAGGGGTATATGTACGCACTAGTCAGAGGATACGTAAGCTATGAAAAATTTTTCACCCACTTGTTTCTCCTATCTCCCAGTATATTGAATTCCGATCACCTCTCGCAACACACCTTTCTTCCTGTACACAACCCTCCTCAAGTCACCGTTCAGCTGTAGCTTTTATGTATGCTATTGTTTCTAGTACGGGGAATGCCATCCCGCCAAGGATACCGCCGGTCATGTGGCTGAGGGCTGGAATATCACCGTAGGTTGGGTCTATTGGGGTGCAGTCGGTGAAGAATATTGCTATGAAGGTTCTGGAAGCGGGAGTTAGGTTGCTCCTCTGGGTGGGGGAGGGTACGGCCGAGAGGTGGAATTTATTGATTGAAGGTCACACACCTCGCATGAGTGTCAAGAACACCATGTAGTGGTGACAGGTTCACCGGTTTTAAGGTCAGCCACATACCTCACTTGGGTATTGTTCACACCCACCAACAGTGTCAAGCGCACAGCAGTATCGGCCACACACCCTTTATAAGCGCTGCACACACCCTCCGGTGGTGTCACATAGGATTCCACATCAGTGACACCTTTTCACGACTGTCAACAACACCCTATGCCACGGTCAGGCTTACTGGCCTCGTTGTTAGTCATTCAACACTTATGATTAAGCATACCAGTCAGCCAGGTGAGCGGGTAGGCAGGAATGATGTTCGGTCGTGGCATATCACCCAATATCATGAAGGCACACCTACTCTACGGTCTCTACCACATACAAGGTTAGCAGACTAAAACACACCTCTGTCGTTCCGCCGGGCAGGCCTTGCATCCCTGGTCCTGCGCCATAGCTCCACGCGCATCAGGTGGCGTCTTTGTCAAATCCTTCAGGCGAGTGATCTCGGTGGTGGTGAATGATGGAATCCACAATATGCAGGTATTAGATTTCCTGTACACATGTAAGACATGGGGTATTAGGGATCCAGGTCCGGCACTAATACTAGAGCGGTTATGTAATATTTGGTATATACAAGTGGCCGATCCATGCTAACCTATTGGGTGATAAGAAAGCTTGCGGCGTGGAGACTACTCCCAATCTATTGTACCCATCACTGAATGATCCTCCATCCAATTCAGATGCCCCGTCTCTGCCCAAGATCCACCCCCGACCTCAGCCTCATAAGTCACCCCATAATCCCCACCCCAAGACTCAACCCAATCCCCATTCCATGCCAGAGGGCCAGCTCCATAGATAACGTAAATCACCGGGAAGCGAGCAATCCACTAGAAGCGAGATGGCCGGGTAACAAACTATTTACCCCTCACACCCCTCCCGTGAGAGCATTGTATTCTGCGTTGACAAAATTAACTGCGATTCAACAATCGGTGGCAACCCACCCCTCTTCATCACCCCACACTCACAACAGTACCTAAAAAAATTGCTCTAAGTCAACCAAGAAGAAACCATTCTGCTCAATTCTTTTTTTCAATAAACTATGCCTCCTATTCTTTGCAGTGATGCCAAAAAACCTATTCCCTCCACACATCTCTCTGAGTTTACCAGGGAGAGGATTCTCGGGTTACATGAGCCTGAGATGAGATATTAGCATATTTCCCACTACCTTAATATCACCTATACTACTGTCAGAGACACAATTGCAAAAGAACATTAAGAGGGCAAGGAGAATAAGGATAGAGGAAGACATCCTAAAACTACCTAGTTACAGGATGATGCTATGGTGGAGGAAGCTCTTAAAAATCACCAGACTACCTATTCTGACATTGCTGAGCAAGTTGCTCCCAATGTTTCTAGTAGGACAGTAAGGAGAAGACTTGAAAAAAAAGCATCTTAGAAAATGGATGGCACAAGAGAGAGTTCATTTAGATGAGGATCTAGCTCAAGAGAGGTTGAAATGGGCATTAGCTTATAGGCATTGGACAAAGGAGATGTGGAGAAGGAAGACCATGTAGGGGGATGAGCTAGCTGTGGAAAGGGGAGGAGGAAAGAGGAGAAAATGGGTTTCCAGATACCCATATGAGAAAAGAAATAAGGATTGTGTTGAACCCAAGGCTAGGAGAGGAGACAGAGGGATTAGCCAGATGATGACTGGTTGTTTTTATAGTCAAACTCATGGTCTTTTTTTACCTATTTTTCCTGATCCTTCTTCTGCTAGGGGTGAAGTTACTGGGAAGTCAATTATTGATGTTTATAATCATTATGACTTTCTAGGGATATGGGAGAATATCAGAGAAAAGGCTGGAGAAGAAGAGGTATTTTTTATCATTGACAATGCTAAGACTCACTTGCCTTTTAGAAGATGTCTCAGAGGTCAGGAAATTACACGGATGGAAATTCCTGCCTATTTACCAGATCTCAATCTAATTGAAAACATTTGGTCTCTAGTGAAAGATAAGCTTCACAAGCACTACCCTGAGCCATATCTTATGAAGGGTAATGTCAATGTGGTCAAGAAGGCAATAGTAGAGGCTATCACTCATTGTTGGGGACTTCTTAACCCAAAGGTTTTTGATACTTTAGCTGGATAAATGGTGGATAGAATAGAGGTAATTATTAAGGCTAATGGATGGTATACTAAATATTAATTTCTACCAAGTATTTACATCTTTTAATATTTTTTTTTGGTTTTCATGATAGTGGATTAGTGGATGAGTGTGGTCGTCATCGCTGAAGATTTTCCTCTGTTGAATTGTGGTTAATTTTGTCCATGTACAATAACTTATACAACGATGCCAAAAATCAAACAACGATCAAATATCCTATTTTTACCCCTTGAGCAACGCTATACTTAGACTTTGTTACAGGCCCTGTTTTTCAGGAGTGGAGACAAAATAACCTCAGTTAATTTCATTAACTGGGAAAAAAAATCAGTTAAATTGGACTAAAACTCACTCAGTTTTGGTCTGATTTGGATGATTTTTTTTAACCTGGAGTTAATAACCTAGTGTTGGCACCCCATTCATTGGAAACAGGACCCTGTAATGAATGCTAGCTATACAGCTGCATTAAAGGGCTTAGAAGACCTTCCATTCAATTCTATTGAGAAAGCTGCTAAAGCTTATGGTCTGTCATGGTCAAGTCTTAATCAATGGAAAAATAGATGCCACAACTACCAAGAAGCATATCAAGAGCAGCAGATCTTTATACCAGCTTCGGAAAATGCCATGGTAAAATGAGTGCTCAAGAAGGATGATTTTGGCCTCTCCCCGCGAGTAGATCACCTCATCAGTGTGATAAAAAGTTTAGTAAAGGAGGAGAAGCAATGGCAGGTACAGGTTTGAAGTACTATACAAGGTCTAAATACGCTACATATTCACCTAATCAGTGAAAACTGGATTACTCGATTTCTCAAGTGGTATCCTGTCCTGGCTGTAAAGTTTGCTAGTTGTATCAACTGACAGCACGCATATTTATGCAATTTACGCATCACTAATACCCACTTCTGAAAGCTTAGCAAAGTTCTCCAGCAATACAATTTCAAGCTAAAGAGGATAACCAATATTGATGAAAAAGGATTTATTATGTGTATCTCACCACAAACTAGAGTTGTTACATATTGTGGAAAAAAAAACCTCAGGTAAAGCAAGATGGAAAAAATGAGTTTCTGATAGTCCTTAAAGCTGCTTCTGCTGATGGGTTTGTTTCTCTACCATACCTAATTAGTAAGAACAAGGTTCATATTTTTGATTGGTATAAGAATGTAGAAGAGGAGGATAAGCTAGCATGCTGGGCAGTATCACCAAAGAGGTAGACCAATAGCAAAATCTAGTATGATTGGTTGACTATGATTTATCACCCAATTTCTCGAGCATAGTGTCCTGGTAAGCTCCATCTTCTTATCCTCGATAGTTATGTTTCTCATATTAACTATAAGTTTCTCTCCTATTATAAAAGGAATGATATTGTTGTTTTTTGTCTTTCTCCGCATTCAACACATCTCCTATAACCACTTGATGTTGGACTCTTTTCACCATTACAGACTCATTACCAAAAGGCAGTTGAGGACTACTTTCTCACTACCTCTATTGGTATTAACCGCAATATTTTCTTTCCTCTCTATAAACAAGCTCATCTTCACTCCTACACTATCTACAATGTAATAAAGGCATTTGAGAAAACTGATATCTGTCCCTTTAATGCTTGGCCCATGTTGAGTGATTTTGGGATTATCAGTACTCTGAGCCGAGTAGTTGAAAATCTAGAGTAGTTCTACAAGAGTGCCATCTTCTTTGAGCACACTTCCTATATGAAATATGAGCTCAGGAAACAGACAAACCAAGTGATTGCTCTCATTAAAATAGCATCTGAGGGAGATATCTGCAAGCTTATTCTCTGCTTCTCCTATATGGCAGAGTACAGCCATGTCTGTTTAATAATTATACTCCTGCCCGACAACTGCATAACACCATCACCCCCTTATTCTACTGACAACAATGGCTCCCCCTTACTCTGCCTGAGCAAAAGAAGATTGGAATAAGGAAATTTATGCCCTGTATAAGCATACAGATATGGGGTATAATAAAATAGCAAAAGCTATTGGGGTCTGCAAGGCTACTATTCAAAAGGTAGTCACTAGAGCCAAGATAAGAGGTGGAGATACCCATTATGCTTCCAAACAAGGCTAACCAATCAAGATTACCGATACTAAAAGAAGAGAAATAGAGGCTATTATCGATGCCGAGCCTCATTTAGCGTCATGTGAAATTACTTAGAAGGTAAATATTGGTCTTGGTAAGACCACTATTGACAAGATCATTTCAGAAGCTGGTTTTAAGCTTCTGATACAAAGGAAAAAGTCTTTTTGGAAGAAAGGACAGAAGGAGAAGAGAAAGGAGTTTGCTAGAAGAAGGAGGAACTGGAGAGGGATATGGAATTGGGTGGTTTTTGTTGATGAAGCTACGATTATCTATAATCCAAATCATGTTAGAAGAAAGGTCAGGATAAGAGTTAGTGAAAAGCTGGAAGAAAAAAACTTGAAGCCTAGCTTTAAGTCAGAAAGGACTAGCATTGGTGTCTATGCTATAATAATGAAGGGTGGGAGGAATGAGTTAATTCTTGTGAGAAAGAGAAGGAAGGAGAAAAGGACTAGTAAAAGAGACAGACTTGGCCTCAATTCCTACCAATATGCAACTGAGATCCACAAGCCATACCTTATCCCTTTTATAGAAGGTCTAGATAGACCTTCTAACAACATCTACCTAGCTGCAGACAATGCTTCCTAGCATGGTGGTTAGGAAAATCAAAAATTGCAGGCAGATGGTGATTACAAAAAACTCCCTTGGCCACCCAACTCTCCAGATCTCAATCCTATTGAGAACACCTGGGCACTACTCGAAAGAGTACTCAGAAAGCGATTCTCCAGATTGCAAAAAAGGCCCCATAGTACTGCTGAATTATTTCAAGTACCAAAGGAGGTGTGGGATTTGATTCCCCAAGAGACATTGGATGCCTAGATAGAAAGAATACCTGAGAGAATTCAGGCTGTTTTGGATGCAGATGAAGGTCATACAAAATAGTAATTGGATTTCTTTGAAGCTTAGGTTATGTACTTTCATCTATTCTTGAATTGGCTTTGTATCTTCATTTTTTGTATGGTTGAATTCATTAAGTATTGTAGTTGTAGTTGCCAGGCAGGGGTATTATTATTAAATGGACACAACTGTACATGATGGTACAAGTGGATATTGCAAATATGAAAACTCAGAGAGTGAGAGAGACCATAAAGGCTATTTGGCCATCAAAAAAAACTTCCACCGGCTTAGAAAAGGGAATTTAGCAGGTTGAATGAGTAGGGAAGCGATCTTGCAGGGTATTAAACAGCGGGATGAGAAACAGTCCAAAAAGGCAGCAAAAAAAAAAAGAATTGGCACTGCTATCAATCCAATCATGCTCTGAACACCTACTGTAAAGATACAGGTATTACTAAAAGTTCTCTTTAACCTGATATCTTCTCATGCATTACATTTTTAAACTCCATTAAAGCCTCCTATACTCACACCCGATACTGCTCATGGGGACTCAAGTGACTCTGATGATTCATTCATTTCTATTAAGGCATTTCAGTTAGAATATTACCAATTCCTCACAACATCCCATACCCGGCTAACACCAATCTTGAACACCCCTTAGAATCCTAATTGGCAGCTCCCTGACTGCCCTCTCAGAAAGGCCTTATGCTCAAGGAAATAGAGGTTAGTGATCAAGTCTCCATTGTATTTAGGGGCTAGAAGCTAACCTTTAAGGTTAATTTGTTGTTGCTTGGTATTAGAAGAAGGTATTTATCGGTTTAAGGGAGTAGTTGGGTCATTAAATATATCTACCATGGAGGAGAAGTTCTGAAATTTGATGTCACAATATGCACAAACATTTGTATAGATACTGCGCACTTCTAGCAGATCACTCGCTTCCAGGTATTTTATGTTATAGGCCCATACCGATATCCATCCTATATCCCTTACCCCATAATCTCTGCTCTATGTCTCCATTCTAGAATCTCTATGTAGTGTTAGAACCTCCAGTGGTGTTGGGGTTCTCCTTGATGTTGGGTTTTCCGACTACCAGTACCACACTACACAATTCCAAGCTCATTCTAGGCACTTGCAAGATAGCTGTGTTACAGTACTAGCTGGGTAATGATTGTGATCAGCCATTGGGTCTTTATTCCCAGAATCTCTACACAGTTTAACTGGAACCTTAGGGCATTGCCGCCTGTATGAGACTGATATTGGAGCCCCAGGTGATGTTAAGTTTCCCAGCCACTGCCACTCCTCAAATATAATGTTTGGGTATTGCTACTTGCGTGTGACAGGTATTGGAGTTTCCTGTATCGGTAGAGAACTAGATCCATTTTCTAGTCTAGACAATAGTTTACCAGGATAGTGTAGCAATGTTCTGCCATGGTATTAAGTTAGCATCCTGTTGATGGTCAGTTTTAATCTATTGTTATGAACGTATAAGATATTACCCTTAGGCTCATGAGAAATGTAAAGGATAAAGAGCGTGAAGATGTTTTATTGGTATAGAGTAATAAGTATGGAAATTACTTAGAATAAAGTGTGAAGAGCCTATCATCCTTAGCCTTACTGGCCTTCTTATATAGTGCTCTCCTTGTCAACCCTAACCCTGATGACTTATAACAATAAGTCATGTGAAATTCTTATATCAAGTCATATGACTTGAATGAGTCATATGTGCTAAATCCATGACTCATAATCTAGTCATATATGAAACATAACAAATAATAATATAAACAAATCATCTGACTTGAGTGAGTCATATGCACAAGACTCATGACTCATAATCGAGTTATGTGAAAAACATAACAAATATCAACATAAACAAGTCATATGACTCAGTGCGTCATATGCATAAGACCCATGACTTGTAATCAAGTCATGTATGAAGTCCTGTCCTCTGTAAAAATGAGCTAGAATTGAGTAGAACTGGATAGACGTTCAGGGACTGCAGATACTTATAGGAGGCTAAGTGCATATAGATAGAGAGATCCATAATGGGTATTGCATCCATTTGGGCATGTCAGCTTGCCACTGACATGTCCACGATATGAAGAGTTTTTACTCTTGTAGTTGTATGGTAGATGCAGCTGCCAAAACACTTCTGTTATATAGATGTTAGTAAACTAAAGAGTAGTCTAGTTCACTGCAGAGGATCTTTGGTTCAACCGATAGAGGTTGGCTAGACAGACCAAAACAGTTGACTGCTTATGAATGCAGAGTAGTGATAGGGAGCAACTGGCAGTACATGAAATCTAGTTAAGTATATGCAAGTTCTCCTCTACTCTGGCTACCAACTACCTGTCGAGATTAAGACTTAATTGAGTAACGCTGTGGCTTAACGATATTAAGTTTTTTCCTTTTTTTTGTTCAAACTCTACTGCTGAAATACTGAAAGTTTATTATATTTATTCCAAAAATAATTCATTTCGGTAGGGTCATGTTAGGCAGAGACAACCTGTATAGACTGAGAGTTGTCTAAGCCAACCAAGATTTGTTTCTGTAGATGGAGATTGTCTAGGAAGGCTTGAACTATACTCATTTCATTTATGACTACTAATAGTAAGGTAAAGTAGGTAAAGTAAGATAGAATCGTAAGAACAATATTATATTGTTAAGATCTCTTCTCCATTGCATAATGATGTCTAAAAGCTTAGGAGACATTTCGATATTTATATTTCGCGTCTGAGTATTTGTGGACTACATCTAACTATTATACAAACTGTGTACCTCTATCAACATAATTCGCAACATCAGGTATTCTTCCAAGGTGTGAACATCAAGAGACCCTGAAAACCACCACACTCTCTTTGATACTCACTATTTTGCTAGTTTAGGAGTTACATTGTCCCCAATAGTAATAATCTGATCATCAGAGTCATTTAAACTTGTGGTCTAGTTCTCAAGTTGAACTGAGTTTACCCCAATCACCTCCCTTATCAATGAAATGATCAGTTTCATCTGTGGGTTGTATCTGCAGAGGGCAGTAGTAAAGTCAACCTTCCTAGGTTGCTGACTTTAAATTTTCCTAACTCTGGATCCAAATGATAGATATCTTCCAAACAACTTCCTATTAATTTGTAGATAGCCATTCTACCAGATTAGCAGATAATACCTCAGTCGGCACCCTTTAGTTGCTCTGGGTAGCAGGATGTCTGTTGTTGTTTTAGTACTGTGAAATATTACTGTAACAACAATACATTCTAGGGCCAAATTGTAACACTCAGGGAAGTCCATTGGCTTTTACAGTAGTGTCCCTCAGAGTTCTAAACTCTTTTAGTTATCATAAGGTGGGTGTAAATGTATTGGCTTCTCGTAGAGATCCTCTAACATTCAATGCCATATCTCTGTGCAAAAAGGTCCTGTTACCTATGGCCTATATCAAAGATATTATATCTTTAAAGTCTTGTAACTCTCTGAATATTTGACAGAGTCCTTCTATTCCACTTTTCAGACTCAGCTGACGGTCCCCTCTCATATATCCTGCAAACCGGCTCCGGTCAGATAGATGGCTGTAACGTATACAGTGTTATTCTTATATTTTCAATTTTGTGGCATTATAGTCACAGGACACATCTGAGATAAATATGTGTAATGACGTTCAGGTCCCATAAGAAGGCTGGAGAGGGGTGTTGGAGACCAGAGATTCCAATTCTGAGTAGTGTTACCCTACTTAGAGTGGTTCCTAGGTATTGGATCCCAGTACTTCTAATAGGTCGCAACCTTGGGATCTATCTTCCTAGAGGCAGCCTTGTTATAATGCAACTTTTCTAGGTTGCCAACCTTAAACCTTTATAACTCCTAATCCAACTAACTGATAACTTTCTGGATAACTTTCTACCAATTCACAGGAAGCTATTCTACTGGATTGACAGATAATCCCTCTGTCGGTAACTCTAAGGTGTCCTAAGTAACAGGACTTTGGTTGTTATTTTGTATTACTGATTATTCCTACAACTACAATGCAATCTCTGACCTAGTTATAATGCTCTGAGAAGTCTATTGGTTTCTTCAGTAGTACTTCATAGGAGTTCTGGACTCTTTTAATTGTTGTAGGATGGATGAGAATGTGTTAGCTCTTTACAGAGATACTCTAATATTCAATATCATATCTTTGCGCAAAAAAGTCCTGTTACTTACAGCCTATATCAAAGATGTCCTATGTTTAAAGCCTAGTAACACTCTAGATAGTTGACAGATTAAATTTATTCCACTTTCCAGACTGAGCTAAAGGTCTCCTCTCATATATATAGTGAGCAGAATCTTGTTGGACAGGCAGTAGCGATGTATATTGTGTTATTCTGACACCTTTAATTCTGTAGCATTATAGTCACAGGATATAACTAAGATCAATATGTAAAATGATGTGTGGGCCCAGAAGCAGGTTGGAGGTGGGTGTTAGAGACCAGAGATTCCAATTCCAAGTGGGGTTACTCTACTTAGAGTGGTTTCTAGGTATTGGATCCTGGTACTCCTAATAGCATGTCTGAAAAACTGCGTATTTTTCACTTATTCTCAGTTTGTTCTTCTCTATTAAACTAAACTTTTCAAATGGTATTTGATAGATACAAAAATATTTTAGTATTTTAAAACTTTGTCTTTTTATTCTCAGTATTCATTTAGCTTGTAATTCATTAAAGACAATACAATAGGAATACCAAATCTTTCTTTTTTGTTATCAAATTATATACTTGATATCACAAATGTGGCTTAGTAAGAAAAGAGTTTTCATATAACTTGTGATTATGAGTCATAGGTATGTTAAGGATTTCACGCATATGGCTATTGCGATCATGTGACTTGTTTATGTTATGATTTATTATGTTTCATACATGATTCAATTATGAGTTAAGGGATGTACACCTGGCGAGTGTGTCTTGCAAGTATGCCCTGCGAGTATGCCTTGTGTATATGATTTATGTTTTGCACATAACCTTATTATGGAGTCATGTGTAGCACGGATATAACTACTTTTAGTCATATGACTTGTTTCTTGTCTTTTTATTGGTTTATGTATTTTCACACATGACCTCACTATGAAGTCATAGGTTTTACTCATATTGTAACCGGTACGGGTACTCAGTTATTAGTTTTGTTTTATGTTTTGTTTTAAGTATTGCTTTGATACTTGGTTTGTTTTAAGTGTCGTTTGATACTTAGTTTTGTTTTATGCTTTGTTTTAAGTATTGCTTTGATACTTAGTTTTGTTTTATGTTTTGTTTTAAGTATCGCTTTGATACTTTATTAGTTTCACTAAAGTGTATCGATTGATACCTTTGATTAAGTTTCGTTCATGTCAGACATGAACAGATTTGTGTATTTAAAGTCATACTGGCTGTATCACTCCTCAGGGAACAGAGTAGTACCCACCCATTCCCTCCCCGTTATTAATGTTTCTACCGTCGGAATCCTACGATGTTGTTTATCACTATTCCCCTAGAGTTTATCGTCTATATGGCATTTACAGTATTTCCGCCAGATGTATCCTCCACCCTTTCGGTGGGAATAACTTTGACCCTGAAAAAGGTTTACCTCCTGGTATGATTTTTCTTGACCGCCTCTGGTGGTTTGGGACAATTGGCTATCAGGCACTCATATTTTCTTTGCATTGGGGTAGTTTGGTTGTGGATTGTAGTTGGCGGCTTCACCCCTTACAAGTGCGACCTACTTTCTGTTTGTCTGCTTTTGTTACCTATGCTCTTCTTCTCTTTGTTGTATCAGTTGGGGGTGTCTCTTGCCCGATATCTGGTTAGTGCTATTTGCCAAACCTGTGGGGCTGACCTTGGACAGTCCTGCCTGACTCTTTCCATACTCAGTTGGACTTTAGTTCAGCTAGGTTGGACGGTATAGCTGATGCCGGTATCTTTGGGTGTTGGTACTCCCTCCTTTGTATCTCCTGGCTATAGCTGGTAGGTCCCCCTCAGCTGTCTGTTATCAGGGGTTGGGACTCTGTTGGTATGGTCAAAACTAGTGGCTGTCTGACAGGACCAGGTATGGGCTGTCCTATAGCTATTAGATAGTTGATCTGTCTGAGGGGCTGAGGGGTCTAAATGGGTCTTGTGTCATCTGGTGTGTGGAGCTTAAGCAGTGCTGATTGGGGAGAAGGAGGAGTCTGCAAGCACTAGTCAGACTCGCATCAGGTTGGGTGGATTCCAATTAAGTATTTCCAGCATTGTTTAGGCTGCTAAGGTTAAGCTAATGAGTGCTGTAAAGCTTCCTGGTAGACCAGCTGGCTGATAGCCACCTGTGTGAATAGTGAGCTGTGACTCTCTGGTATCACTTGTTAGGGTCTTGTGTGCTGAGTTTTGTGGGACTTGTTTAGTTTCTTTTATTTGGCTATGGGCATGGCAGGAGGGGGCAAGGCACCATAGTTGGGAGATAGGCCCTACTGACCTCTTTAGTCTGTTACCACCTCTACGTGTTTCTTTTGTTTATAGTATTTCTTTAGGTTATGGGCAGTAAGTACAGGTCCTCCTCACTGGTATACTCTTCAGAGGTAACTGGCAAAGTGGGTTCATAGAGTCAATGGCATGGCATGTGGGCGTGAGAGGTAGATATATTAGTTAGCTCCTCCCTGCCATTGTACTGCCTGTGTAGTTAGTCAGATTGTTTTTTCGTTTTCTTTTATAGTGGATACGGTTGCAAGACACCACTTAGACCAGGCAGTGGTGATTTCATGATTGTTGGATGAGGAACTTAGTTAGGTTAGTCTTTTGTTCAACTTTGGCTATACCTAGTGTTGGTTGGCCTTATACTAGAGAGGCTACAGACTTGAACGGGAGAGTATGCTGGATTGTTTCATATTCTTATAATTAGTCCTTGTGCAGACATGACTTGGGGATGGTAGGTGTGGGACCGTAGACTTAGTTAGCTTATGATTAGTCGTATACTGGTTAGCAGTATCTCTGTGCTGGTAGGAGCTTATCGTATGCCAGTGTTGGTGGTATGAATTTAAATAAAATTAGATTGATTTCTAAGTACTTTCCTAGTCCCTGCCTTCACTCCACCTTGCTAGTAAGCTTCCATGCTTACAATGATCTTTAATACTTGGTAGTTATGTAGGTTGACCCAGTATCCTGGCTTTGTGGATTGCCATGTAGTTGAGGGATTGTCTACTTGTTTGTACCATTTTGTCACCTGCTAGTTAACTCATGATGCTGGCACTTTGAGCTTTTCATCATGGTCATTTATGGCCCCCTTGCGGTAAAATGTCTATGACTTTCTGTCTATTGTGTACTGGCAGGTTTCATATTTGATTGCGGAGATTTGAACATTGTCTTTGGGGGGATCACCCATGTCATTCTTTAGGCCAGCTCATGTTTCTTGTTGGGTTTTAACAGAGTCCTTAGTTCTTACAATACAAAATACCTGTGGGTTTCACCTGATGTCCCTCCCTTGTCTTCAACTTGTTTTACCGACTGTGTCAATCCTCAAGGGACTGGAGCTGCGCTAGCCCCATTCTTGGTCTACTTATTTCTATGGTCAGAATCCTACTATATCATTTATCACTGTTCTCTGGGAGATTTGTCCTCATGACATTTACAGTCATTCACTTTGGTATCTCCTCCCTGTCTTGGTAGAAATGGCTTTGACTTTGAAAACCTTTACTCCCTGGTGTAGCTTTTACAGTTATCTAGGATTGTGTGGGATGATTGGCTGCCAGACATTCGTGTTATCTGTGTATTGGAGTGGTTCATTTGTACATTGTAGTTGGTGGTCTCACCCATTGCGGGTAGTGCCTACCTTCTATTTGTCTGCTTCTGTTACCTTTACATCTCTCTTTCTGTGACCTCGGTTGGGGGTGCCTCTTGCACATTCTTTACTCCTTGCCTCTTGCTGGCCCTGGGGGGCTCTTCTTGAATAGTGCTGCCTGACTTTTTCCCATCTTGTTTGGACTTTGGTTTGACTGGGTTGGATGGTGTGGCTAGTGTTAGTGTCTTTGAGTATTGGTGCTACCTCCTTTGTTTCTCCCAGCTAAGACTGGTGGGCCCCTCTTGGCTGATGGTGTCAGAAGATGGAGCTCTGTTGGTGTGACCAAGATTAGTAGCTATCTGATGGGGTCAGGTATAGGCTGTCCTGTGACTATCGGATTGTTGACCTGTCTGAGGAGCTGAGGGTACTTGATAGACTCTGTGGCGAATAGTGTGTAGGACTTGGGGGGGCTGACTAGGGGGGGAGAGGTACCTGCAAGCACCGGTTGGGCTCATATCAGGTTGGGCAAGATCTAATTAAGCATTTCCAGCATGGCTTGGACTACTAAGGTTACACTGCGGAATGCTGTAGAGCTTCCTAGCAGACTGGCTGGCTGCTGGCCATCTATGCAGATAGTGGGTTGCAACTACCTGGTTGCACTTGTTTAGGTCTTGTGCGCTGGGTTTTGTGAAGTTTGTTTGGTTTGTTTGGTTTGGTTACGGGTATACTAGGAGGGGACAGGGCACCACAGGGAGGTGATAGGCCCCAATGACTATTTTGGTCTGTCACCACCCCTATCAATTTTCTTTGTTTATAGTGTTTGTTTAGATTACAGGCAGTGGGTACAGGTTCTCCTCACTGGTACACTGTACGGAAGCAACTGGCAAAGTAGGTTTATAGGGTCAATAGCCTGACATGTGGGTACGAGAGGTGGACATGTTGGTTGCCTCCTTCCTGCCATGGTGCCATCTGTAGAGTTAGATTAAGTTTTTTTTTTTTTTGTAAAAGGTAGGGCTGCAGGATAGTATACAGACCAGAGGGTAGAGATTTTGTATTTGTTGGATGAGGAACCTGGTCAGGTTAGTCTTTTGTTCGGCTTCAGCTACACTTAGTACTGGTTGGCTTCATACAGAGAAGCTACGGACTTGGACCAGGTAAGGTGCTGGATTTTTTGATAGTCTTGTAATTAGTTCTCATATGGGCATGACTCAGAGATGGTAAGTACGTGGCCGTAAACTTAGTTAGCTTAGGATTAGTAGTATACCAGTTAGCAGTATCCCTGTATTGGTGGGGGCTCATCATATGCCAGTATTAGTGGTACAATTTTAAATAAAATTACATTTACTTCTAAGAACTTTTCTTACTTATTACTTTAACTAATATAAAACACCTTTACACTCTTTACTATTATCATGGCCTTTATTACTACTATAACAAAAGAGCTCTACAAGAGGTAGAATTAGAGAAAACCTATGATAGTCATTACAAATAGAAGATATTGGTCTTGTATCATCAGTAACATAGGCATAGGCCTAAGAGCTATCGTATAGAAGAAGAAAAACAGAGAAGTATTATTCCCAGTCACCAAGAACTAACCATCTGAAGGTGGATCATTACACTTGTTTAATAATTAAGTTATACTATTTTATAAGTTGGATTATGTTGTCTTTTGTTTTCAATAATATATATAATTCATCTTTGGTTATATTTAATTAATGGTAAAGTAATAGATGTTATATAAAAAAGGTTCTTTTGATAAATTTTCACTGAATATTTAGATCACCAATAATCTGGCCTACAATTCTACTATTTGCAAACACCCTTAAAAATATTTCAACTGGAATGGGATAATGTTAGGAATACCAGAACCCGATACCTAGGAACCACCCTAAGTAGGGTAACACCACTTGGAATCGGAAACTCTGGTCTCCAACACCCCCCTCCGGCTCCCTTACGGGGCCCACGCGTCATCATATATATCAATCTCAGTTGCGTCCTGTGACTATATTGCCACAGAATTGAAGGTGTTAGAATAACACTATATAAGTCCTCGCCGTCTGTCTGACCGGATCCTATTCACAGGATATATGAGGGGGGATCTTCGGCTAGGCCTGAGAAGTAGAACGGAGTGATTCCATCAACTACCCAGAGAGTTACTTGGCTTCAAAGACATGACACCTTTGGCATGGGCCATAAGTAACGGGACGATTTCGCACAAAAAGATGGTATCAAATGGTAAAGGATCTCTACTAGGGACCAATACATTTACATCTACCAGAAGAGTCTAGAACTCCAAAAGACACTACCAAAGAGGCCAACGAACTTCACGGAGTGTTGTAACTGGGTTTTGGAATACGTCGTAACCATGAGGGGATTCTCAATACTACAATGGTAACTGAAACCTACTACCCAGAGAGCAACCAAGGGTTGCCAACCGAGGGATTAATTACCAATCTGGTGGAATAGCTTCCTGCAAATTAATAGGAAGTCATCCAGAGAAAATCTATTGGTTGGGTATGGAGTTATAAAGGATCAGAGTTAGACAACCTACGATAGTTGTAATGACGACCACCTTTGCAAATATAGCCGTGGATAAAACCAATCCTTCTATCAATGGCGAAGACAATTGGGGCCTACTCAGTTCGACTTAAGAACTAGGCCATAAGTCTAAAGACTCTGCTAATCACGATATTACTATTGGGGACAGCACGTTTCCCAAGAAGAAATATCGTAATTACTGAAGAGGGTGTGATAGTTTTCAGGGTCCACAGGTGTTCGCACCTTGGAAGAAAACTCGACATCGCGAATTATGAATGAAGAAAGTACATAGTTGTATGATAAATAGATGTAGTCCGCGAACACTCAGACGCGGAATATAAATATCGAAGTGCCTCCCAAGCTTTAGATATCATCAAGCAACAGAGAAGAGACCTTAACAATATAATATTGTTTTTACGATTTTACCCTACTTTACTTATTCTACTTCGCTCCTAGTAGTTATAAACAAAACGAGCAAAGTTCGAGCCTTCCTAGACAATCTCCATCTACAGAAACGAATCTCGATTGGCCTAGACAACTTTGAAGTCTATCAAGTTGTCTCCCCCTAACAGTATATTGTTAGATCTCCTTGTTACCAAGGCTCTCTAATCGGTTACCACTTGCATGGGTTTTATTCACACTTTAAGTGAAGTCATTGATATTACGGTCAGCCTAGATACCCTTAAAGAACTATCCCGAACCAATTTAATTTTGAACCACCGACTAAGGTACACTTGCCATCTATCGGTCAAGTGTTTTCTAGTCAGTTTGAGCTTTCAGAAGTACCATTTCTGTTACAAGAAGCTCCTTCGTGGTATACCGACCCCAACTTAGTTCCTACCGAGGAATAATTTCAAAGAATATACAAAACCTGGTACGGACCAGAATTCAGTTGGAAACCCTTCCTTGACTGGGATACCAGCGAGGAAAGCTCTCTTAGCAGCAGGTTCTCTGCTACTATACCTCTAGCATGGAGACTCGGAACTCATCCGAACTCCCATTAAAACCTATCTCCTCCTACCGCACGATGCGGTTAGGACACCAAGTGTCTCGCCACATATTCTACTTAAACAGAAACCTCCCAGAAAGTGGGCTTCATAGCCCGCTTACGAGAAAAAGAAGCTCACAAACGAGCAAGAGAGATGGCTTAACCTCCTAAACAGATCCTTCCAGGAGAACCAATGGATACCTTGGGAGATGATAACTCTACAAGTTTCAGTCATTCTTCCTCTCTCCCTCCCACTCTTCGGAAACCTATTGGAGGACAAGAGGGCAGGGCTCACAGTGTTCCTCCATCCTCAAGAGCCCCTTCTCCCGCTTCACGATCTACCACACTACGTCCAAATACCCATGCAGCAGATCTCGCAAGACTAGCCGCTAGGGTAGGAATTGTCATAGGTCAAATCCGTCAAGACATATCAACCAGTATTGATACTGTCAATATTGCCTTTAACACCCTATCAGCAGATTCTCAAGCCAACGCATGAGGACTGATAGCAGTCCAGCAACGATTGTTGGAAGGACAAGATATACATGACAATAATATTGCTATAATGTTACGTCAGTGTACAATGGTAGAAGCAAATGTCTAAGAAATCCAAGAAAAGATCAATAGGAAGATTGCTGCCAAATTGGCAGCACAAGATGCACGACAAGAGTATTATGAAGGGGTAACCACCCAACTGCAGTGGGAAGCTCTAGAATGATACCTTACCCTGGAATGCACTTTCCAAGAGTTCAGAGTACAACAGACCCAACAAAATACCGCAATGCGAACCTTGATATCCAATTTGGCCGCATGGCAAGAAAGGGACTCAGAACAGTATAGCGACTTTACCCGCACCATCCAGAAGGATCAAGCCCACATATCCGATACCCTATCACTAGTTCTTAACAAGCTTAAAGTACTAGATAGTGGACAACCAGGTGGTCGGCATGCTAGGTTGGAATCAGTCCCAGAAGAATGGGAAGAAACTGCAAAATGGGGGAAACCTGAGGAAATCCCTCCTTGAGACAAAGGGAAACAGAGTAAAGGAGAACCTCCAATTTCTTTAATACCGGACGGCAACTCGGACGATAGGAGTGATGATGGAGATGATGATAGAAATGGAGAAAAGCGTGGAGGAGAACCATCCAGATTCAGATGGGGACTAACCCCTGAACAGCGTGGAACAGCTGATGTACTTGCAGAAGCATTAGCTCAAATGGTTAAACGACCGGCAGACTCGACCCCATTTTTCGAAGCAAAGACCAGTCAATGCATTTACCCTTGGTTAACCCAATGTGTAGACTACTTCGAATGAAATCCAAGAATCTGGGATGATGATCGAGAACGCATCATCTATGTCCTGGGTAGGACAAAAGGGGATCAGGTCAGTCCAATAGCCGTATAGTATCGATGCGCAATGGATAGTCTCCGAGGAGAAGAACAAGACCCAGAACTATCCTCCTAGACTCACTTTGAGCACGAATTTACTAGTCGGTATGCTCCTCTCGAAGAAGGACGAAAGGCCATACGGGATATGGAATCTGTGGAGTACAAAAATGATATTCAAACCTTCATGGGGAAAATGCATAATCTGAATCTCCCCGTCAGATTAACGGGATCAGCCTGGCAAATGGTATGTGATAGGAAGTTGCACTCCAAGATTAGGTGGTGACTCTCCTTAAACATATATGATACCGATGCCGAATTGGAAAAAGTAGTCCGGGAAGTAGGAAGGGATGAGGAGGAACAACAGGAACGGGACCACCTAGACTGGGACAAATCAAAACCTGTAAGGATATCTTCAGACAAGAAACCTGCAGACAAAATTCAACCAAAGGAAAAAAGGGAGAAACCCTTCATAAAGGGAGGTGGTCCCTCCAAGAAAAGGAAACGGGGACCGGAACCCAATAAACTGGTAAAGAAATCCACTGGAACTACGAAGTTAACACATACAAATTTCAAAGCTGCCTACAAAGGAATCCTCCAGTCAACTATTGATGAAAGAAAGCGGGATGGCAATTGTACACGTTGTGGTAAGAAAAACCACGAC